>NC_052060.1:33359919-33631994 GCF_903992535.2 Arvicola amphibius | reverse complement strand
AGTAGTAGTCGTAGTAGTATTCTTATTATTATTATTATTCTTATTATTATTTATTCTCTTCTTCTTCTTCTACTTCGTCGTAGTCGTGTAGTCGTCGTAGTCGTCGTCGTCTTCTTCTTCTTATCTTCTTATTATTATTCTTCTTCTTCTTCTTCTTCTATTATTCTCTTATTTATTCTTCTTCTTATCTTCGTCGTAGTCGTCGTCGTCGTCTTCGTATCTTCTTCTCTTCTCTTCTTTTATTTTCTTCTTTATTTCGTCTTCGTCTTCGTCTTCGTCTTCTTCTTCTTCTTCTTCTTCTTCTTCTTCTTCTTCTTCTTCTTCTTCTTCTTCTTCTTCTTCTTCGTCTTCGTCTTCGTCTTCGTCTTCGTCTTCGTCTTCGTCTTCGTCTTCGTCTTCTTCTTCTTCTTCTTTTTAGACAGTTTCTCTGTAACTTTCGATCCTGTCCTGGAACTCCCTCTGTAGACAAGATTGGTCTCATCCTCACAGAGAACTGCCTGCCTCTACCTCCATAGTGTTGGAATTAATGGCGTGTGCCACCACTGCCCAGCACAAAGCTATACTTGTAAGATATTTACATTGCTGTTTACATTAGTGGGAGCCCATTCATTCTCCTTTCCTCATAATGGCAGAGTACTATGTTTTGGTATGTGCAGTTTGTTGCACATTTTTTTCTGATTTAGATTGAATTTCCCTGGGATGATGTTTGCCCCAGAGGACAACTGCTAATAGCCTCCTCACTCTCTGCCTCTTTACTGCCAAACTGAAGCAGTTCCTACTCAGCAGAACACTAATCAATGCTTAGCAACTCAGTACAATGAGCTGTACTGTTTTCACCATTCAGAAACCGGAGGAAAATACCTTATTTATAAAGCTACAATACATCTAACATACAAAAATCTAGTAGCCACCAACTCAAGGGTGGCTTCTCACTCATTGGCATATTTGACAGTGAGGTTATAGCGATGCTCAATTTACAAAAAACTTGCCGAGTCTTTCATTTTACATAGTATGTTAACATCTATTTTCTTGAAAGCGAGAAAGACATGGGAAAAATTTTAGTGCAGATATTTTTTTAAATGAAATTATATATAAAGTTGAAAATTTTATTCTCCATTTTTCTCTTTGCTGGCTCTGGGCTTCTTGCCAGTGGATCACATGCTGGCTGGACACTGCTTCAGACAGTGACTTATTTCTGTCACTCTATCTTGTTCCCTTGATACTCATGGGAAGTCGGCTCCAATTTTTTTATTTTTGAAGGAAAATAGAGGAGAAGTAGACCTCGGGATGGGAGGTGAGTGAGTGGAAGGAGAAGAAACTTGAGTCAGGTATGGTGTTTGAGAGAAGAATAAAAGAAAGAAAAAGTATACATGTTGCTTCCAATTTTTTATACTTTAGTGTAAGAGTCAATCTATTTTTTAGTTAAAAACATTTATCACAAAAACTAGTTTCACCACTCACATAATGCATTGAATTTGAAAAAATATTGTTCCTCCTTTAATATACAATTTCAACATTTCTTACAAATTTTATACAATCCTGGTAGTAATTGCTTTACTTTGGCTCATATTTTGAGGTAATATGGTAACATGATTGCGGGGGAAGATATGATTATTAAGAAGAACTAAAGACCATGCTAGGAGAGTCCAAATGGCTGATTGTACTGTTACCAGAAACAAGAACCTGGAATTCAAAAGTAGAGCTGGGTCACAACCTTCAGGGCACATCCCATAGAAACCCATGTTTTCTAGAAAGATAGGAATTTCTGAAAGTTTTATACAGTCTTCCAAAACTTCAGAGCAAACGTTAAAACCCATGAACCGACTGGTGGTGTTTTATATTCAAATATAGTAACAATTTTAAAAAACTAAAGAGCCCATTCCCTATGGAGGAACAACTTGCTCAGCCTAGACACAGGGAGAGATTGCCTTGGTCCTGCCTCAAGTGACAGACTATGTTGACTGTCCATGGAAGGCCTTGCTCTCTCTGAGGAGTGGAAGGGGGTGGGGTTGGAGAAGGTATGGGGAGCAGGAGTAGGAGAGGGAGGGGGAACTAGGATTGATATGTAAAATAAAAATGATTGTTTTAATTTACAAAGTATGCATAAAAAGGCAAGTTATCTTTCTCATTTATTTTCTAATGGATTGAAACATCAAGTACAATAATTCCTTTTTGCTTCTTATTTTATCTTTTCCCAAGTCATTTCTCCTTGGATGCCAATAAATATTGACATAATATATTGAAACACTTAAATTCTGGTATGATAGCAGGAACAATGTTTAATAAAATTAATACTGACTATTCGTGGGGATTTTATATCAAAGAAATGTTGTTTCAGACAGAGCTAGAAAGATTATTTTATTCAATATTTTACAAATATACATCACAGTGATATAATAGGAGAAAGAAAATGAACAAAAGTCTGCTGAATTGAAAGATGGGTTATGTGAAAACAACAGTGTGAGCTTCTAGAAATCACTAGAGTGTGGTAAAGATGGAGTTTGTGCAACATTATTAGCTTTCTTAGTAAGCAATAAGGACTTTCCAGATTTGAATCTTACTCTACCACAGAGGCTAGGAGATTGGGCGATATCATTTCAAATGGATGGCTCCTCTTGGGAAGATATTCTTGTCATGCAGATTTGCATTTTTAAAAAGCAGGATGTAGTTAGAGATTATGCTGGTTTAGTAAAGTGGTGGTTGAATATTCTCTTCCAAGATCTGTGACTTCGCTAACCCTGGGTTCTTGGTTAGGTTTCTAGGACCAGGCATGATTTCCCTCTTGCTGCCTTAAGTTCAATTACAGAGCTATCAGTTACCACAAAGGTATTCACACAACTTTTGCATCTTTTGGCTATCATGCCATTCTGGTTGTTATGGTTCTTAGGCATCATAACTAGCTAGGACTATTGAGTCCCTCCTTTGGAATTTTATGTGTCCCTTCTGGAATTCTGAAAGCTAGACCCCAGGAAGAAGGCTTTAATGTTAGATCTAGCTCAGGTCCTCTGGGTCCTGTGTCTGGAATGCATGGGGTCTTCAGCAATAGGGACCGAGCTTCCATCTCTGGAAAAAAAACAAGGGCAGTAGAAATCATCTTTCTATTTTCAGAGTCTCTTGGAACCCTGACCAACAACTCAAAAGCAGGCTTCTCATACCTGGTATATGATTGTTTGCTTGATGTTGTATGATGTCTTTTATTACCCCATAACAGAGATAAGACCTGAGAAGCAGATTACAAATAAACTTACTATTTATTGTGATATAATTAATTTAATAGGCATAGTATCTGACCCAGTAGTTACACTACCAACCAATGCAACATTCTTCAGTCCAGTTTCACACATTATTGTGTCCTTTGTGGGGGGAAGGAGAGAATGCAGAAAATGGAACAGATAATCTCAGTTGAAAATCTTGAAAAGAGTTTAAGGCACAATTGATTTATTTTTTTCATTATCAGCTTAGAGAAAGCCTTAACAACTTAGTGAAGACCATCCTATTTAATGAAGTCTATTCTTCTATAGTCTATAGTACACTATTCTGTGATGGTAAAAATTATATCACAGCTTTTTGAAACAATAAAATAGGATTTCTTCTGAATGCAATTCCTTTTGACTACCCACAGTAGTAGCATATAACTTGTCATGTGTATTCTGGGTGGACTTTTATAGTTATGAATATATAAACCTTCCTCTTAAATAGATGTTTATCTGGGGACCTTATGGGTTGATCTAAAGTTTTAAAATTTATCTGTTTTTTTTAATTGGTGCATCTTTTTATTTCCCATTAATGTTGCTTCTTGCTTTGCTATTTATATAAAAAGAAAATAATTGTTTCCAGGGTAGTACATTTTGTGAAAGGATTAAGGCTTTTATTTCCTTTGCTTTATACAGAGAATACTACTTTATCCTCATTGATCCTCAACAAAAAAAATCTTTTCAGATTCAACATGTATCTAAATCCTTCCCTAAAACGTTATGTTTATTTTTTTAAATCTCAAATGCTTTAGTTTTGTAAAATTTCTATCAGTTTGTAATATATTCAACACAGGCCATTGAATGCCTACTGGGAGACAGGTGCTTCACCAGGAGAGTATGAAAGCAGAAGTATAAAAATAATAATATAAAATAAATTCAACAGTAGGAAATATACAGCTGAATTATACCAGAGTTAAATGCTATAATGAACGGCACAAATAAAATAGAGGGCAAATGGATATGAACTCTGTGATTTTTCAATTTGAGATAATCCATAACTAGGACATTGTGATATAAATCCATAACCTTAGTGCATCAGAAGCTTAAGCAAAAAGTTCATGCATTCAGGTCACTCTGGGATACATGCCTACATTTTGAAGTGCTGTTTACACACACACACACACACACACACACACAGCACACACAGCCACACACATACACACAGAGGCAGAGAGGCAGACAGAGACTAAAAGTGTCACTGAGCAGGTGACATATGAATGAGGAATTAAGTGACCTAAGAAGGTGTCCTGATGATTTATGTGTCTATTTGAGTGGACTGAGAAATACTCACATTATGGAAATACCTCCCTAGAGTTTCTGAGGATGTTTATGCAAAACAGCAGCCTTTGAGTCGTTAGAGTAAAGAAGAAAACTACACACAACGGGCATCATTAACTCAGAGGCATAATTGAATAGAACACAGCTGTGGAAGAAAGTTGAATCCACTCTGAGAAGGGCATCATCTTTCTGTTGCCCTTGAATATAAATGACCCTGGTTCTTGATTTTCTAGAGTTGTACTGAGTTATGCCAATGACAGTCCTTGTTTTATAATATCTTGACAACATATTGCGTGACTTCATAACTGTGTCTTGTTTTGAACGAGAAGTGTTCCAATGGGCTCAGGTATTTGAAAAATTGACCTCCAGTAGGTGATGCTGTTTTAGAAGGTTTAGAAGAGGTCTTGCTGGAGTCAGTGGGACAGACTTTTCCAGTCTTTTGGTAATGCCATCTCTCAGCTTCCTCCTCAAGCCATCTGCTGCTAAGCCTCTCCCTACCATAAACAAAAAGGACTCTTCTTTCTTATGTGGGTTTTGTCACTGTATTTTACCACCAAACCAGAAAAGTAACTAATACTGAAGTAGAAACCAGGAATGAGGTGAAGAACCTGAGCATGTTTTTTGGAGGACTGTGAAAGACTGTGGAACTTTGAACTACTAAAGTAGCTTAAAACTACAAGGAGAGCTTCAGACTCCATGCTATTAGGATCCTTGAAGAGAGCACTGCAAAAACCAGTGCAGGCTGTGAAGGTCGCTATGTGTTTCATAGGGAAATTATATTAGCAAGTGGACAATCCGTCACTCCTGCGATAGTTTGGCTACCACCCAAGCGGTTTTTCTAGCCAGTCATGTTCTAAAAGCTTATTTGAGTGGACGAACGCTTTGATAGAGGAAATTTCAAGGCTCCATAATATTAAGTCTGTGGCATAGATATTATTGAGAGTGCTTGTACAGACATACAATGAGAAATAACAAATAGAAAGAAAGAAATATAAAATGTTGAGTTTAGAAAGAAAAGTAATAATAGGAGGCTTAATGTTACAGCCAAGGCATGTGGTAGGAGAAAGGCTGAGATTGCTAGGGAGATCTTCAGCATTGAAGAATGGCCTCTAGCAATGGGCCTCTCGAAATGGGAGATATGGGGCCTGAACCGGCCATCTTCTTTAACCAGGCAATACTTTCAGAGGAGGGATTGGGTACCCAACCCAGCCGCAAAACCACTGGCCTACGATTTGCTCTGCCTACAAGACATGCTGGAACAAAGGTGGTACGGAAATTATGGGAGTGGGCTACCAATGACTGGTCCAGCTTGAAACCCATACAATGAGGGAGCCCACCCCTGACAGTGCCTGAATGGCCAGGACTCAGAGGTTGGACAGCCCAGAGAACTAGGAAGGACCCAAACATGTCTGGCAAAATAGATCAAAAAAGTGAGCGACATGATTCTGTATGATATTCTGCTATTCTTAGAGTGTTGCCTCACCCAACTGTCATCAAAGAGGCTTCACCTAGTAACTGATGGAAACATACAGAGACACAGACAAACATTAGGCAGACCTCACAGAATCCTATGAAGAGGGGAAGGAAGGATAATGGGAGCCAGAAGGACTAGTTACTCCACAGGAAAACACAGAGACAACTGACCTGGGCTCATGGGGGCTCACAGAGACTGAACAGCTAACTAGAAAACCTAGCTTGGGACTGACCTGAGCTCCCTGCATACGTATTGCAGTTTTGTGGCTTGATCTTCTAGTAGAAATCCTAATAGTGGGAGCAGGGAAGTTCTCTTCCTCTGTTACCTGTTCTTGGGACTCTTTCCTTTTACCAGGTTTTCTCCCCCAACTTTGATAGGAGAGGAGCTGCCTTGCCTTGCTGCAACTTGATATGCCATGGTGATACACATGGAAGGCCTGTACCTTTCTGAAGCACGATTAACAAAAACTCAGAGACAATAATTCAGGTTCAACCTGAAGGTCAGAAAAGCAAAACAGCCAGTTACTGGGCCTTACCTCTACCCCAGTCAGAAATGGCGATCCTGCCTCCAGGATTCTCAGAATGAAACAGAGTGCGAGGTGTCTCCTCCTGTTTTGTATTCCCCTCGATGGCTGGGGTTGAAGACATGCACCACTGGAATTAAAGGCATGCACTCTCTGGTTTCTATGGCAAGCAGTGTGGCTACTGGGATTAAAAGTGTGCGTTACCACTGCCTGGTCTGTAAGACTGACCAGTGGGGCTGTTTTACTCTCTGATCTTCAGGCAAGTTTTATTTATTAGAATGCAAATGAAATGCCACTACACCTTTTTGAGGGAAGGGAGAGGAGAATGTTGTGGGGAGGAGGTCAGGAAAAGGGACTGCGAGGAGAGGCAGGAGAGAGAAGAAACTGTGATCAGGCTGGGAAAATAATTATTAATTTATTGATTAATTTAAAAATGCAGCTGATTTTAAAAGCTGCCACCAAGCTGACTGAAAGGTACTCAAGTTCATCCAAGCTGGCAGCCAACTAAGAAACACTATCACATGAGGCTTAGTTTAGAAGATTAGGATGCAAGAGGCATCCTAATTGTGAATTCTTCCTTTGAAGATCCAGAGAGATGCTGTGACCAGGTAACACACAGAAGGGGAGTTCCTACAAGGTTATAAGAGCCTATGGCATAGAGCCGTGAAAGTGAAGCCTGGTTTGTGAACCTGAGGGGTCACAGTCAAGAACTGCCACCATGCTGACACGGCTGCTCTTTAGTATGACTAAGGGAAAGTTTATTTGCTTTTGGCTTGCTGTTGCCATTGCAGTTTGTGTTGTTGTTTTTATTTGACGTCACTATTATTATAGAGCAGGAGTTCTTCCTCCTGATTTTTCAGTTAAAATAGAAATATAAAGAATGGTAGTATATTCTTTGAAAGTGATTTACCACAGTTCTTGATGCAAGGTTCTTCCTACAAGTACCAAATATGTATCAGTTTTTCAGATTTTGAAAGAACTTTATAGCTAAGGATTATATGGAGTACAGGGTCATGTATGACTGTTGGTAATTCATTGGTTGGTGATATTGAAAAATAGATTATATAAATTGTCTTCTATCCAGAAGCCAAATTTATATTATGTAAACTAATACATAAAAATGAAGAACATATACTATGCTTATAAATTATATAGATGGTATTGTTTCTTATTTTTATTTTTATCAGTAGGTTGTTGTATCCTAAATAAGAATGTCATAGTTCAGGTTACAATTTTCCTATAGGTGTGAATTCCTAAATGGGGGAAAATAAGGTCTTGAATGATATCCTATAAGTTCAATTCCATAAATGCCCCTATTTAAATATCTCTATATTATAATGGCAAAGAAAGTTTGCTGAAGGAAACATATTACTTTGACTTAGTGGATAATGACCCCACTGAAATGAGTTCATGCAATTAGAACATTTTATAACATAACTCTTTCTCTCATCTCATTTTAATATTCATTTCCTTTCTGCAGAGAGGAAAACTGAAATCTAAGAATTTAAGCCTAAATATATACTCACTAAAGAAAAATACATCCAGAAACCAGAAGTCCTTTCCTATACTTTACTATGACTTTTGATAATGTATTCATGATTCTATAGAAAGAAGATGTAAATCGTTGTGTTTTAGTTAGAGGTCAGTGGAAATAGAATAAAGGTGAATCATATTACTATATTCTTGTCTTCCCTGTACTTTCATCTGAGAAGCTATCCATGTTATTAATATATACCTTATACTATATAAAAAGAATCTAGGTGGATGCTCAGACATAACTCTTTAAAATGCATTATAAACAACCATATACTATGCTGATGGGATATATAAGATTTTTAATTTAAATAAATCCAAGCACTTGCACTATGTATGATGGCCAATTTGCAATTATGATCTCTGTGATGAGATTTTTCCAGAAATGAGAGGGGAATTATAATTTAAATAGAGATATAGAATGGGTTGGTTTTAATTTCTGACCTGGAGGTCAGCAGTTACTGGGTTTAATGATTCTCCTCTAATAGGGAAATTCCAGGCACATTTGTATAATGAGAAATCATAGCTAGTTATGATCCACCATGAAGGCTTTGAGTTTTGTATTCTGATCCATGTACATCTACCTTTGCTTTAAAGACATAAGACATTTAAAATTTAAGGTATTACTATATTTCTGGAGTTATAAAGTTATCTTTTATTTACTATGAAGTTTTTAATTTCCAGTGTTTGGCACCGGCTCATGTGTATACATGTAACTATTTTTAAATGCATGTTTTTATTGCCTTTCTGAGAACTCTGACAATATTCTTTGTTTTATACAGTTATTTTTCACGATTTTCTTTTAAATATTCAGATTTTCCCAGTTTTATTTCACATAGAAAATATACAGAACAGAGATATCTGTGCATAAAACTATTTATTACACATTAAAAGAGAAATAAAACGGAAGACTTAGGAAGTAACATGTTCAAGTTAATTGAGATAATGTCTGTAAAACATGTAAATTATATTGTAAAATAAAATCAAATCCCATTTTTATTTCTTAATGCCAGAATCATAACTGAACCTTGAACAATGCAAAGAAGAAAAACATCTTTAAGAAGGAATGTTAGGGCAAGTAGGCTGACAGCAGACCACAACTTTCCTTCGGTTCCTACAAACCCTATCCCTTCTAGTCTCATTCCCAGCTCTGCAACAGAAAACCTGCTGTGGTCTCCCCTTTCTTTCTGACCATAGATCACAAAGATCTTCCCACCCAACATTCCTTCCTCCAGCTCATCCCAATATTCCAGCTTCCAACAATAGCAGACACTGTTCACTGTTCACTGGGACCATAGCTGCTGTGCAGGCCAGGGAAACAGATCAATGCCTCATTCAGCTGTCATCTGAGAAGCTCCCTCCTCCAGCAGAAAGGAACAGATATAGAGATCCACAGCCACACATTACACAGAAAGAGAGAGACCTTGGAACTTACAGCTCTAAATGGACTGTCTCCCACAAATCCCTCCCCTAGAGATAGGGGATGCTAGGGAATCCCAAGGAAGAGGAAGTAGCAAAGGTATAAAGTTAAGCCAGAGGGTCTGGAGGAGACCGAAAGAACAAGACCCTCTGGCTAAACTGAACAAGGTTCATTTGAGATCACACAGAGTGAAGCAACATGCACATTGCCTGCATGGGTCTGCACCAAGTCCTCTATGTATATATTACAGATTTCAGAGTAGTATTTTTATGGGACTCCTGTGTGTGTGTGTGTGTGTGAACGAGTGGGTCTCTAGTTCTTGTGCGGATGAACCAGCCTGCCTACTTCTTAGGCTTAAGAGCTATCTTACAGTAAAGACAAACAATATTTGCACCTGTTTGTGATTAAATAAAAACATATGAAAATTCAGTAGACAGTTATTATGTATGATCAACACCTAGCCACCATAGAGGTTAAGTGATTGTGCCAGAAATACACTGCAAACCAACTTAGATCATGTCATCTTTTTGCATCTCAGTTTTCTCAACTGAAAATGAAGATGAGAACAGTTGTTATGTATAAAATGATAGATCTGCATGAAAAAGACTGCCAAAAGAAAGATTAGACACTACACGCCTTAATTTCAATGGAAGAACTTGTGGAGGGGCTTCTCTATAAGAAGGTAGCTTTCAGCTTGGTATTTTTTTATAGGACTCCTGGCTGTGTCTCTGATTCTTATGCTGATGAACCAGCCTGTGTACATCTTAGACTTAAAAGTCATCTTATGATAAAGACAAGCTAGAATAGTTCCTGTTTATGATTAAATCAAAACATGTGACAGGTCTTAATCTCTACTAGAAGATGTCTTAACTGTAGCGGACTGAGCCACAGTCACACTGACAGGCAGTAGAACATGAGTGGAGTCAAGTGGTCCTGAGATCATCTGTCTCTAGTTCTTCATGTTCCCATGAGTGTACTGAGTTAGGAAACAATGCTTCAATATCTTGCCTAAGAACTCTGATTGAAATTTCAATAATTTCATTTAGAATGTGGATATGAGATGCACTTGGTCGATGTTTCAGCAACACTAACTAAAGCTTCAGCCTTCATTCGAATTACTTGTTTATTTTCCATGGCAATTTGCAGTGAAATTCCTTATATTAATATATCTTGATTTTTAAGAAATCATTATCTCGTCAGTATTTGCTCAGAAATCTCAGAAATTATGGACTTCCTGGAAAAGAAAAGATGCAAATAAGTTCTTCAGACTTTCTGAGGGCATACGCCTTTCAAGCACAGAGAATGAGAAAGACGTAATGCTCCACTCCACCGCTGTACTCGTGCTCGGCATTAGTGTGTCCCTGTTCTGAGTATTGTTACACAGCTTACCTCTCACAGGAGGAGAATGAAAGGATGGGTTCTGTCTGTCTGTTCTAAAAGGGCAGAAAAAGCAAATGAATACATCCATGACTGGAACACAGCTTCCTTTTGCCAGAGATTGTTGGGAGCAATGTGACCTAACTTTGAATCAGCATATGAGTACTTATCTAATGGGTCTCTACAGGGTAAAACCCGATGGAGACAGATTCACTGGGTAAGGACCAGGGGACTTTTGGACAGTGCAGAATGCTACTGGAACCCAATGGCCAGTATACCCTCTTCTTTCTCATGATGTTGATGGTTCGCTTTGTGGTTTTTAGTGTCAATTTGCCAGTCATGCATGGGACGGATATGCTCATTTTGAAAAAAACATTTTTTTCTCTAATTTTTTCCCATAAAATTCTTTGGAACTGATGCTTCTCGAGTTTCTTTTCTGGGAATTATCAGCTCTCACTCCAGGACCCTGGGAACTTGTTCTGATTGATAATGGGCACTTGAAGAAGAAGGGAGAGCTAACTGTATGCAGGCAGCTTATAGCAGGTAGTGCTTTTTATGTAAGCATTCTTTTAAGTTTTCTACAATATTGTTGTTCTTGAAAATGTGTGCC
This sequence comes from Arvicola amphibius, assembly GCF_903992535.2. Classification (NCBI taxonomy): domain Eukaryota; kingdom Metazoa; phylum Chordata; class Mammalia; order Rodentia; family Cricetidae; genus Arvicola; species Arvicola amphibius. The sequence goes on along the minus strand of NC_052060.1, from coordinate 33,620,525 downwards.
TATGTTTCTCACCTTTTAACTTTGTAAAGACAGGATGCACCCGCCTTGGTATTTGGCCATGTTAGCAAAATGATAAACATTGTTTTTTTTTGTTTAAAAGCTGTTATTGATTGTAAGAGTTGGGAAAAAAAATGACATATTTGTTTTTGCCAGAGGCTAACATTGGAGGGTGGGAAAAACATGTTTCTTAGCGTGGAAAAGCAAGCTTAGTTTTGAAGTATAAATAAAGACAATTCGAGCTATTTGGGCCTGCCCATTTGTGTGAAATTCATCTGCTGCTTAAACACTAACTACTTCATTTTTTTGTGCTTATTCCCCTTCCCTGTCTCAGGACTTGAACCTGGGCTGCAGCTGGACTGCAGGCAACAGATGGTAAAGATCAAAAGGTCTTCCCTTTGTTGGCTTTGGATTTTCCTTAACTGTGGTGCTTTTGACATAAAAATATGCCATGTGTTTCCAGTGTAGCTTTGTTAGTGTACAGCAATATGGAGCATGTACGTCAATATAAATGAGGATGCAAATTGACCTCCTTATATAAAAATATCAAATGTATTAGGAAACCAAGAGTAGTAGACAGCCTCTGTGCTTTTCTTTCCTGCTTACCCTCATGATTTTACTGCATTTTTTGTTTTTTATTAAGATTTTTTTAAATTTTTAAAATTATTTTTAAAACAATCTTTTCTCATTATACATACCAATTCCAGGTCCTTCTCTCTCCCCTCCTCTGGATGTCCCCACCTTTCCCCAATGCACCCCCATCCACTTCTCAGAGAGAGTAAGGCATCCCATGGAGAGTCAACAGAATCTGACATATCACTTCAAGATAGGACCAAGGCCCTCCCTTCTATATCTAGGCTGAGCAGAGTATCCCTCCAAAGAGAATGTGCTCCTGGAATGAGAGTTTAAGCACTAGGAATAAACCCTAATTTCCACTGCCCGTGGCCCCTAATCCACAAGGGATATAGTCAATTATAGTCTCTAGGGAAGATGGTTCCCACAGAGCAGGTAAACTGATAACATTGCCTGAAGAATTGGGACAAACAAATGAAAACATGTTATTTGAAGGGAGGCTCCAAATTCATTGCCAATGTGTATCGGTGTTAAAGTTCTTACTGCTATGAGGGATGAGAGTCGATATTTTAAAGAATTAGGTTGTGTTGACAGCATCAATTAACCTTGTCATAATGTCATAGAAGCTCAGAAATGTATGCACACCGGAGTAGTCCAAAAGGGTATATTGGAGGATTTCTTTTCAAAACTCATAAAATCTCATATGTAAGCTGAGATGGGTAAAAGAATAAATTAATATAATTAAAAATTTATTGTATCCATAAATAGTATATTATTTAAGAGGGCTAAGCTTCCCTATTAGGTTAGTATACTCATTAGACAACATTTAAGAAAAGAATATAAATTGGACTAGAAGATCACTCAGTGTTTAACATTACATAGCTCTCTTGTAGAAGGTCCAAGATTGGTTCTTAACACCCACTCTGGATGGAGCAAATTGCCTGTAACTCTTCCTACAGGGCGTATGATGCCTCTCAATTCTGCAGTCACCTGTACTGACACCCACAAGCCCACACATAGGCATATACTTAAAAATAAAATGAATCTTTGACAACCAAACACAATCATGTATCTTTGCATGTATACACTTTCATGAAGTATTTTCATCATCTAAATTCACTGGGTAAAAATCTAGTTTGTGTAACATTAGCAGAAAACTCAAAAAGTTTGAGCAGATTAAAGAAGGCAAATTATCTTACAGTCATTTATGGGCAAGGATCTGAATGGTCTTTTAATGGCAGGTCATCATTATGAGCATTTTATCTCAAGCCAAGATTAGCTGTAAAAAAGAATCTGCACAATTACACACAATCTCTTTTTACTTGTCCTTCTTAAGTGAATGTGTTAAGAAAGATGAAAAATAAAATCTAAGGCGTAATTTGAGGAGTCTGACCAGTAGGCCTTATGCCAAAAGAGCACTTTACTGACTAAGTAGTGAAGAACCAACGGACTCCAACAGCAAAGGACAGCTGACTGCAAAGAGTGGAGGAGATTTCATTGTAAATGTGACATAGTTATTGAAAAAGCAACAGCCGTGGCACATCATGCCTTTGTGTCATAAGTAGACAGATATGGTGGTTAATGTGGAATGAGAGCACATCAACCTGAGGTTAGCAGAGTAGGTTTTAGGCTCGTTCCCAAGGACGAATGCTATGAATAAATGGTATGCTGACTTAGAGGGAAAAACAGCACTGATAATGTCTTTAAATAGACAGAAAATACGTTTTTGAGATAACCTTCCAAGGGATAAAATAATTAGAGGAGAGTGTTGCTCTAAAAATACAATTCAGGGTTAAGTTTGCACAAAATCTAAAAAAAAAAAAAAATTGTGTGTGTTGGGGGGGGCTTGTTTACAAGGACATCAGCCTCCTTTACCATTCTACACACCCTCTTGGCACTCTGCACTTCAGTAAAAAACAAACAGTAGTTACCAGAATTTCAAAGAGCTAACGTGAACTCTGTGCTAGGGGCAAAGGGAAACTCAAGATAGAAAAGATCATATAGAACATCAGGAAATGTCTCCTCCCTCTTCAAGCTTGTGCTTCCTATCATCTCTCGGGGATTTCAATTCATGCTCTGGAGAGTCCGTGAGGCTCTTTGAAAAAAACCACTTACCTAAGAGGAAATCAGTTGTAGTCATTAACTGTTGCAGCCTTAAAATGTAGGCTGTGAAAAGTATTTGTTTTATATGTTTTGGGTATGTTGTATCTTTTATATAACAAAGTGTTTTTAACAGTAAAAAGCAAGATGTGAGAATTAGCCAATAAGAGGCTGAAATTAATGGGCCCAGGCAGTATTAAATGAAAAAAAAAAAAAGAAACTCACTCCAAAATAGGGTACAAATGTGCACTGAACAATTTACTAAAAGAAGTTCATTCTAACGAAACAGAAATAAAGACTTAGGTGATGATTAATGTTAAGGAAAATTCTAAAGTAAGATTTATTATATATATATATATATTATTATTATAGAAAAGTCACCAGTATTTATGATTGTCCAATAAAAATTCAAGTTTATTTGAAAATATCATTAGCTCTCAGTTAAATATGGATAGTTATTACTTATGGAGCCTAACAGAATTGTAGTTGTACATAATTTTAAAGGCAAGCACATATTTGATTTATTAATCTTTCTGGTTTGGAAGCATCCTCTTAACCAGACCACTCAATATGTTATTGGGATGATAAGGGGGACTATCAGGTGGTGAAATAAAACCACTTTTCAGGTGTCAGTAGGTAGGACTGAAGCACAGGGCTAAATCAACTCCTGTCCCTGTCCCTTCAGAACTAGGTCTGCATCAGCATGAGTGTGAGGAATGGGACCAGTTAGATACTAGTTTGAATGAGCTCAAAGAAGGCCATTGCAGGATACTATTTTCACTCTTACAATATTATAATAATATATTAATATGCTTTATGGATAGAGTAGTTACAGAGAGACAGAGAGAGAGAGAGAGAGAGAGAGAGAGAAGAGGAGAGAGGGGAGAAGGAGAGAGGGAAAGAGAGAAGTAGAGACAACAGCAACAAAAAAACCAGTGAACACTATAAAATAGCACATTATTTTTCTTTCCATCTTTTTATCTGTAAAGATGATTAAAGAGTTACCCTTACATTATTAGTTGTAATTATTTTAACCAGTGTACACACACAGGGATTTGCCCCTTAGCAATGAGTGCTATATGAAAGCTAACACATGGCTCACTCAGCATTCTGAGAATTTTAAAATGGTGAGTGATGTTTTAGTTGTGACTAATCACATACATATTATATATAGATTGAACAATACTGGCTTATTAGAAATACTTTGTCAACTATATTCAACTTTAATAATTCTCATATTTTATGACATTTAAATTAAATGAGAACACTTACATAGTTGAAAAAAAGGATCAGCAGTTAATAGACCCTGTTACACATCGTGGCGAGTAAGGTTCAGGTGTCAACAATCAGTAGCTGAGACTCATCCTAGCTGGGATGCGCACATACATCCAGACACATGAACAAACTGTATTCATTTGCTTTCTGCTGCTATGATAAAGCTGATCAAAATCAACTTGGCAAAGGATTGGGCTTATTTGACTTACAGGTTACATCCCATGGCGGGAAGCTGAAGCCAGGATGTGAACCCAGGCTAAGCCTGGAGGAAAATTGGAAGCATATAACATACATGAATGCTACTTACAAGGTTTGCTTTTCATGACTTGCTTAGACTGCTTTCTCCCACAGTGCCTGTGCCCTTCCACATCATCAAAAATCAAGAAAATGCCCTCAAAGATACAGTCAGAGGGAAATACGGTGGAGGCAGTAGCTCATTTGTGCTTTCTTTCCCCCAGCTGATTCTAGTGTGTGTTCAAATTGATCAAGATTAACGAGACCTTAAATAAACAAAGGCTTTGAAAAAGAACCCTCTATGTCCCTTTGTAACCTCTTCTCATCGTCTTAAGTGTCTACATTAATCTCAATGTGTGAGAAATAACCACCAGATCCATTTGATCCAAACCTCCTGTAACACTTTTCAATAATCATGATTGGATACTTTGGAGGTCATACGGTACTACCAAGCTTTTATGTATTGTTTTTGTTATCCATGTGTGGGACAAAAAGTTTGGGATATTACCACACAGAGGACCCATTGCCACCTTTCTGATGGGGAAAGCATTTCTTCCAACTCCTCCATAGTTTGTGTCTTTGTTGTTATCATTAACTAAGCACTGTGCCTGTCTCTCATTTACCTTTCAATACATTGTGATAGAATAAGATAAACGAAAACTACAATTTAGGGTCACAGAGTTGTGTTTTTTAAAAATACATTATCCTTTCCATAAATATTAATTATTTTTGGTTGAACAATAACTGAAAAAAGGGAGCAATGTACATTTATTTAACTATAGTGACTTTGTAAAATTTTAGGCTAGATATATTACAGCATATATTAAGAGCCAAGAAAATATTCATTAAAAATATGATGAGGTTTCAGTCTTCAATTTTCTTTCATCTCATTTTCAAATAAGGAATTAGGCCAATTTCATCTTTTTTGAAATTATTTATTTGAAGTCTAATGATGAAGGTAAAAGTAGAATAATTTTAAAGTTGCTTCCCTTTCTTATTTAAATTAACTTCAATTTAACTGATACATAAAACATAATTTTATGTATTATGGGTAATTATTCCTACCTTGTGAAATATTTAAAAAGTCCTTAGACAAGTTGCTCACAACTTGATCCTTTAGTAATTATTTATTATTATTTATTAATCACAATAAATAATTACTATGCACTTCTTGTCTGTCTTTATAATCTCTATGTCACTTAAAATTGATCTGTAGTTTTACCAGCTACTACAAATTATATGATTTCTTTCCTCATTATGACCCAGTATTATTCTTTTGGAAATGGGAGCTCCAAGGACATTTCTGTCATCCACTTTTTGATGTAAAGGTGGTTTTGGTCTCTTGGAAGTTGTTAGTGGAGCTCCACTAAACATGTAACTGTACATGTCCCCTCAACTGATCTCATTTTTTAAAATAAATATTCTTTAGTGAGATCACTAGACCACATCTATTTTATTTGCAACTTTTTGAAGATGAAGAATCTTCATACTGATATTAACAATTCCCATTCTATTTACTTTCTAGCAATACTACAGAAGGATTCCTCTTTACCAATATCTTTATTAATACCATACACTTTTTATCTTTGTCATAACCATTCTCACTGGAGTGAGTCAGTGGTTTATTTTGGTTCTGATTTGCATTGGTCTAAAAAGTGATGAGCATTTTTCATATACCAGTTGGCTGTATGTTGCATCTTTTTGTGAGCTTTGTAAGTGAATTCAGTCCTATAATTTCATCTTTACCTGCCTTTCATATTTCTTTTCATTGATTTGTTTTTTTTTAAAAATCCATGTTTCTATATCTATATGTATGTGTCCCTGACATAAAACTGTACAGTTTTTCAGTTGTTATATTCTTGGCAAAAGTAAATTATAAATATTAGTAGTGAATAGGATTAGAATTATTTATATGCTTTATGAAGTTTAATTGGATTTTTTTACGTCATTATGTTATTGGACTGATATTTAGCTTTGTACATTTTCAGTGAATGTTCAAATTAGTTGATTTCACATATATTTATAACGTTGTGCTGATTTCATAGGTTGTTATGTAATGATTTCATAGCATTGTATTGAACACAGGGACTAAAGACCTCGCTTTGTCATTAGAAAAGTGGCTTCTAGAGTGACAAATGGCACTGCTGACAGAGCAATAAGAATGGTCTTTTTATCTGAAAATAAGTGAGGAGACCTTGAAAGGATTTGAATGAATATAAGAAAAGAGGAGGCAGAGAGTCATTTAGTAAAAGAAGAAAGAATGGATACCAACAATGAATAGTAAATACAGGTATGGTCACACAAGAGAGAACGCTGTTAATGTGAAGAACTAAATCAAATAGTAAAACCATCCTTGAAAAAGAAAATGATAGACTTTTAGATAAAATATAGAAAATTTAAATGTTTCTTCAAAGATTTTTTTTCATTTGATGTCAATAGAAGAACATTTTAAATATAGATTACATTCCTAAAACTGATTAAATTGATGAGAGGATTGCAGAAAACAGCCGTGACTGCATTTGAGGAAAAGTCTCGGTTAGGCAGCATGAAAATATTTTTGCATCACAGTAAGGGCAGTTCTACCAGACAACGTGCAAGAGCTGAGTCATAGAGAAGCACCTAGCGCTACACTTTCTTTCTTTTCTTCCTCTGTGTTTACAAAGAAAAACTGGAAAAGATGTGCAACACAACACATCATTTTTACATGATTTACATGGTGTAAGTATACTTTTTGTGACTTTTCTAAAGGAAAAAATTACCCTAAAACAAATTCACATTTGGAACAAATACAAAATTGTGTAGATTCCAATAGAGTAATGCCAAGATTTAGAGTGTCATTCACAGCTATAGAAATCCCAAACATAGCATGAGACTTGATTTCATGAATTATGTTCCGAGTTTGATAATCATCTCCTTGTGCTATGATTAAGTCAAAGGTACTATGTTTTAGAAAGGTTTTTGATGCAGTATACAGAAACTTGGTATTTGGATCACGTATGTATGTATATATTGCTTCATTTAAATGCTACTCACATCTCTGTCTATATTTTTCATTACAAGGTTGTCTATTGTTCCTGTGACCTTTCATACTTTAAAATAAGAATAGATGTTTCTCACCTCGTTCATTAATTTACTTAGGAATCCTTTAAGTATCTACTGCCAATTTGGCATTGCATTAGATCAAAGGAAATAACAAGGACTCTGTTTATAAATGTATTCTCATGTAAAACATAGAGTGAAGGAGAGAAACACATTAATAAGTGATTTGTATTTGTGTCATTGAACAAAAAAACTGTTCTTAGACATAATCAATGTGTGGATCTTTCAAATATTTAGGAAGTAGAAGCAGTTCAGAGAATCATACATTACAAGTCAATAAAATGTTGCCCAGTTACATGACTGATATAAATAGTCAATAAATGTTTATTAATTTAAATTCAGTCACCAACATCCTTTCTTAATTGTCTTCAGAATGTAAACTACCTTATTTTCACTTTTTTTTTTTCCATTATGATTCCAAGCACAGGACAAGTTACACGTGCCATAGCCATTGCCTAGGCTGAAGCAGCCCTGATAATAAGCTATGGCTGCCGTCCAAACACCATCACTTGACATTTACCCTGCAGGCCTATGCCTTCAGCATCTCCAGTGAATGACATTCAGCATGTAACTGGGCATTAAATTTCTAAGCTCCTATCATTGTGAAAAGTCACTACAAGAAAAAAAAAAAACTCACAGAAATAATGACTTTTGTAAGTTATATTTTAGTGATAGTATATTAATTAATAAAGAAAAAATGTTTGTTTTATTTTTCAGTCAAGTTAGCCTTTTCATTTCTACACTTGAATTTACGAATGAAGACCGATCCTTTCTTCCATTAGAAATGCACCTGAAGGCCAGCAAGTAATTGGAACATCCAATGTACCCAATAAATAATAGATGTTGCTATTGACTATGGTTAATGTTCTCCTCCAGGATATGGGAAAACACTCAATTATTAATTTTTCAATGACATTTGAGAAACAAACAGTGTTTAAGTTTAAACAGTGAAACTTAAAATATCTACCACTGAAAGATGAGTCTGAAAAGCTGGCCCATGCTCCTAGTTTCAGCACTTGGGAGGCTGAAGCAGGAGGACTTTCAGAAGTTCCAGGTCAGCCTCCACAGGAAGACAAATGATCATCTCAGAACAAGTGAATAACAAACAAGGAGAACATTTATTTTCCATTTTATGTTTTGCTCATTTTTCTTAAATAACTGATATTGCCTTTTAATTAATGTGGGATCTCACAGAGGTAGTGTCTGTCTCACTAAGATCTTTCTATGTATCTTGAAATGGTAATTTAAATATATTTATTATGAATTTAGGATATTACAAATTATAAGGGATATAAGACAATCAATCGATCATGTATATGTGTATATCATGTAGTTTTAGCTTGAAAATTAGCAAAAACTTGAATTACAATTCCATGTAAATTGTATTATTATTTTAAAAATTAAAATGTATACTTATGTGTGTTATCTGCTTGAATTTTGTTTGGAGTCATCAAGTTGAAATCATATATCTCTCTATATATGTGCAGATGTATACATACGTATGCAAAAATCATCAAAGAAATAGTTCTTTAAGCTTAAGCAGTCAGCATGAAAGGAATGGGAATGGAGGGATATAGGAAGGTATAGAGGAAGAAAAGGAAAGGAGAAAGAATATAATTTTATTTCAATTAAAAACATTTAAAAATTTAAAATGTTACATTGTATATCAGTATAATGCTTTTAAATTTGTTAATTTATCTTTGTGTATTTTCTTTCACTTTTTTGTCTTGAAAAATGTTGACCGTTTTCTTTCTACTCTTTTTCTTCCTTCCAGGTGCTCACCCCTTCCCCTCTCACCCGACTTCATGATCTTTTTCTTTCTTTCAAAAGTGAAAATCAAAACACAAAAACAAACAAAAAAAAAAACATGAGGCAAAAAGATTATTAATGAAATGAAACAAAAAAATACATAGACGAATCACGGAGGTGGTTTTGTGTTGACCAACTACTCCAGAGCATGGGTCCTGACCTGGAATGTGGCTGCTACACCCAGAGACACTGTTTAAAAACACGAAATTCCCTTTCTTTCCCATTAGGTGTAAACTGCAAGCCCCTACTTGTTTACGTAAGGAAACTTAAACCTTTTCCAGAGCTCAGTACTGGGATTTTAGTCTTGTTCTTTCAAAAATATTCTTTTTTCTTTTATTTAAAAATTGATTTTTTGGACATACAATATGTATTTATTTTGGTTTTCCCTCAGCTTCTTACTCCCCCCAACTTCTACCTACATCCTAAACCCCCAATCGGGATCCATACCCTTTCTGTCTCTCCTTCAAAATGAAACAGGCATTTAAGAAATAATGAAAAAATAAAAAAGATAGAGCAAAACCAAACAAATCAGACTATGACAAAACATCCGAATAAGTAACAGAGCTGAAAACAACAGCAACAACAGACAATCAGAAACACAAGCATTCACATGCCTATGATTCCCGTAAAACCCCAAAACTAGAAGCCAAAATATACAAGCAAAGGACCAATAGTAGAAGGAAAAAAAATAAAACCTGCCCTGACTTAATATTATAAGGCAAACCTCGAAAGATGCTGTTTAGTTTTGTGTTGCCATCTACTGGCAAGGGGCCTGCCTTTAAGAGTGGTTTGTTTCTTTATCACTACTTCCTTGGAAAAACTAAGTTTTCAGTTTCAAGTGGCTATCAGTTGAGTATAACTTCTGCGTTAGGGCCTGGGACCTGGGTAGATCTCTCCTTTCACCTTTAGGACCACATCTTGAGAAGACTTGTGTAGGACCTACACATGCTACCTCAGTCTCTGTGATGTGTGCACCAAACCTGTTGTGACGACAAGACCTGCATCTTTTGGCTTTCTTCCTCCTCTCTGGCTGTTACCCTCTATTTACCTCTTCTTCCACAGGATTTCCTGATTCCTGAGTGCAGGGACTTGATTGAGAAATCCGTTTTAGGGCTGAGAGTTCCAAGGTCTCCCACTCTCTGTGGGTCTCTGTATTGTTTCCATCTATGCAAAAGGAAGCTTCTCTGATGATGGTTTAGCAAGGGATGGATCTATATATAGCAGAATGTTGTCAGAAGTCATTTGATTACTATATTCCTTTAGCAGATCAGTTGATTTAGGTTCTCTCTTAGGTTCCTAGCCTATCTTGTCTCAGTAGTTGAATATTCTGTTTGTTTGTTTGTTTGCTTGTTTGTTTCTGTGTGTATTCTGTCATTGGGGATGATGATAGCTCCCTCAGATTTGTTTTTATTATTGAGGATTGTTAGCTATCCTGGATTTTCTAGTGTTTCCATATGAGGCTGAAAATTGTCCTTTCAAGTTCTGTGAAGAATTGTGTTGGAAATCTAAAAAAGGCTCCATTAAATCTCTATATTCTTTTTGGTAGTTTGGCCTTTTTTCTATATCAATATCACTGAAAATGAGCATGGGAGATATTGTCTGATAGCTTATTTAATTTTTTTCTTCAACATCTTAAGTTTTTATCATACAAGTCTTTTTCTTGCTGTATTAGAGTTACCCTACAATAATTTATATTATTTGAGGCTATTGTGAAAGGTGTTGTTTCCCTGATTGCTGAGTCTATTTGTCATTTTTATATGGGGAAGTTACTGATATTTAGATGTTAGTGTTTATCCTGCTACATTGCTGAAAGAATTTAGCCACTATTGGAGTTTGCTGATAGAATTTTTAGGGTCACTTATGTGTACTATCATATCATCTTAAAATAAAGACACTTTGATTTCCTCTTTTCCAATCTGCATCCCTTTGATCTCCTTTAGTTGTATTGCTGCTTTAGCTAAGACTTCATAGGTAAGATTCTAGGTACCTCCTCAATAGGTATGGATAGACTACATGATCTTGTCTTGTTTCTGACTCTAGTGGGAATGAGTACAGTTTCTCTCAATTCAATATGATGTTGGCTATGTGTTTGCTGGAAATTGTTTTTATCATGTTGAGATTTTAATTGTTTTTGGTCTGTAATCTCTCCAGATCTTTATCATGATGGGATTCCCAGTCTTTCCATTAGTTAATGAGAGATCTTGTAGTGTTTGTTTTTTAGGGTATTAATATGGTGGATTACATTCATCAAATTATATATACTGAACTATCCCAGCATCACTGGATTGATGCATTTGATTATGGTGGATGATCTCTAATATATTCTTGAATTCAGTTTGCAATGGTTCTTGGCATTTGGTGGTGGGCAGACATTTTATTATTGCTTCTATTTTGCTAGAAGCAATAGATTTGTTTAAATTGCTTCTCTCACCTTGACCTAATTTTGGTATCAATTTTTTTTTTTTAATTTTCCAACTTGGTGGAGTAGAAAATTTAAAATTATGAACTATCTTATTATATCCTTATGTTTCTCTAGATTCCTTCATTGTTTTTCCTTTTGTCCTACTTTTCCTCTCTAATTTTATTAATTTGGGTCTTCTCTCTCTTTCATTTAGTTAATTTAGCTAAGGCTCTGTCAATCTTACTCTTTTTGTCAATAAATTAACTCCCTGACTCATTGATTCTCTGTATTTTTTTTGTTGTTGTTTCTAAGTTATTGATTTAACCCCGAGTTTGATTTTTCTTGATTTCTACTCATTTTGGGTGTGAGTTCTACTTTTTATTCTAGGGAGTTCACTTGTGCAGTTGCTACTAATATGATATTTATCTGTTTTTATGAGGGCACTTAGTGACATAAAATTGTCTCTTATAACCATCTTAATTTTGCATTAGTTTTGAGGTGTGTTTTCTTTTTCATTTGATTCTCAAAAGTTTTTGATTTCATTTTAATTTTTGCCTGGACCAATCTTTCATTCACTAGTGGATGGTTCAGTTTCCATGAATTTGTAAGTTTTATGTTGTTTATATCCAACCTTAATCTGTGGTGGTCAGATAGGATGTAGTTCATTACTTCAACTTTCTTATATCAATTAAGGTTTCCTGTCTATGTTTGTGGTCAATTTAGAGCAAGCTCCATGAATTGCTAAAAAGAGTAGATTATTCTTTTTTGTTTATGTTAAATATTCTGTAAATATATGCTTGGTTCATTTAGTTTATGATGTCAGTTAACTCTTAGCATTTCAGAATCCATCATTCTGCTACATCCAAGAAACACACATTAACATCAAGGACAGACATCACATCAAGTTAGAAGAATGGAGAAAGGTGTTCCTAACGAATAAACCTAAAAAGAAAACTGGTTAAAAAAAAAAACATTTTAATAACTGACAAAATAGGCTTCAAACTAAAGCTAATGAGAAGAGATAGGGGAAGTCATAACATACTCATTAAAGGCAAAGTCTACCAAGGATATCCTGTAATTGTTCACACATATGCACCAGACCCAAGGTGATAAAATAAGCAGTGTGAATCACATATAGACCATCACACGGCAGCACACGCAGATTTCAGGACCCAGCGCTCACCAACAGACTGGTCATTCAGACGAAAAGCAAATGGAAAAATGTTGGAGCTAACTGAATTCAAGAATTTCATTTTTCTCTTGCTTTTCAAATACTATTATGATGGTACTGTCCAGATTTTGGTACTGAGGTAGTTCTTTTTTTTTTCATGGTTTATTTTTTTATATTTAAAAATTTCCATCTCCTCCCCTCCTCCTCTCCCTTCCCTCACCTCCTCTACGCCCATACCCCCCCTCCCTCCCTCTCCAGGCCAAGGAGCCATCAGGGTTCCCTACTCTATGTTAAGACCAAGGTCTTCCCAACTCCCCCCAGGTCCAGGAAGGTGATCAACCAAGCTGAGAAGGCTCCCTCAGAGCCCATCCATGCAGAAGAGACAAAGATCAGCGCCTTTGTCCTTGGCTTCTCAGTCAGCCCCCACCGTCGGCTACAGAGAGTTTGGTTTGGTCGCATGTTCCATCAGTCCCATACAACTGGAGTTGGTGATCTCCGGTTAGTTCTGTCCCACCGTCTCCATGGGTGAACGCACTCCTCACGGTCCTGACTTTCTTTCTCATGTTCTCCCTCCTTCTGCTCCTCATTAGGACCTTGGGAGCTCAGTCCGGTGCTCCAATGTGGGGCTTAAAAACAATGTCTTTGTTATTCGATCCATTAAATCTTTCTTTTAACTTTCTAAAATAATCCTCAGAAGGCAAGGGTGGTGAGCTGAATTTGTCCACTATCACCACACGAGACCACAGCACAACCTCCTCTACTGCGTTGAGTTTCTTCTCTCGCAGCTTTTCCTGTCCATGATAACTCTAGATGCTTTTATCTTCAAATTGCAATTCTCCAATGCACAAAAACAGGGATTTCAATGTTGCCGTTGATAAACTTTATTTTTTGGAGATTATGACTCTAATAATTGAAATAGTTTTATTACTAATTTTGGGGGGATAAGAATTGTAAATTCACCTTTTTATAATTTATTGTGTAAATCAATTGGTTGAAGGGTTAAAAATCTGAGAAATTTCTTAAGGGACTTCAGACACCAGTCTTGTATCCAAGTCCTCTGTTCTGGAAAATGTAAAAGGCAGATAGGCAAATTTTATAGCCTTTAACTGATGCTTTCCTTTATCATCCAGCATGTTAACACTTTAGAGAAATAGGGAGGTTTCTGCTCTCTACATCTTATCAGCAATTGAATTCTCCAAGATTCAAAAATTTCTGTTATCATTCATTAAATGGTGAATACTGTTAGTGTTCCTTCTCTAGCTATTTACTTGCCATAACCTGAGAAATTTGCTACAACAACTTAGAAATAATACTATAGCTGTGGGTTAGATCAGTTGTATATCCTCTGAACAAATAAAAAAGTTATTTACTATCTTAAGAATGATGTCAAAATATATATTCAAAACTATTTGTATATTTTAATACAAGATTTATTGTCTTCTCACAGCCTTTAGGTATGTAGATAATGTGCAAAACTGATCTTTCATAAAAGCCTGTAACAATAATTCTGCCATATAAATTATAAAATCAGGGATGAATTTTCTACTTCTATTATTTAAAAACCAATAATTTGTTATTTTTAATTGTAGAATAGTTTTTATACTTTATGATTTTATGTTGAAACATGAGAATTGCCAGAAATTCCAGAAGGTATCCCGTAGAGTTGGGATATTTCTGATTGGGTATATTGGTTATTTATATTGCTTTCCTACTGATATTAATTCATGTATGCAATTCTAATTTGCTTAGCTTACAGAATCATTAACATGTTAATCTTTAGGAGTCACTATAATAAAACATCTTAAAAAATAAGTATTTTCTCTGATATTCTGCTCCTGTCAGAGGTGTGACTCCAAATAATGTGGTCATTGGAAACTCAAGATATTCTAAATTAACCCACCCGTTAACTGTGACAGATGTCTGGAAGTACTTTAGTGTGAGAGAAATGTAAATATTTAAGTGTTTTATGGGCATCGAAATTCTTTCTTATCTATTCAAATCATCGACTATGGGGGAAATAATAAGAAGTGGGAGGTACTTGGCATGGGTGGACCGCACTGTCGCAGACTACACTAGTGGACCCATTTTCACAGACATATGAGTCACTGCTGTGGTTCGTTTCATTGACAGAAAGAAAAATAAACATGGATCGATAGAGCATTTCATAGCAACCTACACATTGAATGACAAATATGATCTAAATTGACATTCAACCAGCAAAATTATATTCGTTATTTCAAGCTGTAAGGATCAAGGAGGTTGTAATTTTGTTGGTCACTCACGTGCTTTGTTGTAGGTTTTCCCTTTTTAATTTTTTTTTTTTTGGTTTTTCGAGACAGGGTTTCTCTGTAGCTTTTTTTAGAGCCTGTTTATAAAATTGAGAAAAATTTGAGCATTCACTGCCAATTTTGTTTCATATGACAGAATTGAGAGAGAAAATACAGAAGTGGTATATGAGAGAATATTCTGTTATACTTTCAACACACAGGAAGAATAGAGAATTTCGCCACCGTTAAGCTCCTAAATATATGCTTACAAGAAACCTTGATTTACTAAGCTTCTCATCATAATAAGCAAAGTTATACTTCTGGTAGGATTCACTTTATTAATACTAAAACTTTAGCTCTAAGTTGAGATGCTTAATAATATTTTAGAAATCATAAACAAGTAATTTTCACCTCATTTTTCCCTTTGCTGTATGCCTTCAACATTATTTGATGGATCTATAGTTCAAATCTAAAAGAATCTGACAAATGTCTTATGCAGTTTACTGAGAACAATGTTTGAGACAGCAGCTGAAACTGGGTTTGTGTGTAGATCTTAGCCGTTCAGTAGAGACAGCTATAACACTTGCAAAAATCTCAATAGTTTGCCAAGTGCTTTTGTAAAATACATATTTTCTAAATACATTTCCAGTATTTTCATCTATACAAAAATGACACAAGAATGTATTTATTTTATATATCTGTGAAGCAATATGAGCTAGATTAAAACATAAAACAACAATTATATAGAAATAAAATGTATTATCAGTATCTTTATTCTTTGTGTTTAGCACTGCAACACAAAGCCTCTAATGGCAACCTGTAAGGACAAGGTTTAGCTACAGGCTGAGGCATACTTTGGAATCCAAAAATTTTATTTTTATATCATATTTCAACTAACATTCCTCTTCTTCAAGGTGATTCAAACATTAACACTTTACACCTTTTTACCCATTATCACTTGTTTATTAATAGAATAAAATGCAATTCCTTCTAGGTTTTGCAATTATTGGTATATTTTAATACAAAGGCAGTAAAATAACAGAAACTCTATTTTTCTGCCTCCTGTAACATGTCTGTACAGGTATCACTTGACTTTTATGTTGAGTTTTAAATTAATTTTACTTACCTGTCTTGGCTCTCCTTTAGAGATACCTTCTAGTGCATAGATGGCATGCAGGGCTATTAAATAAAATAGTCCCTTTGAGGTAGGGATACACCCTGTGTATTTGAATATCTTATGTGTATTTTGAAAGGGATAATTCACTAAATTATGAACCCAAAAGTTTTTTCAGTTTTAGAAAAGCTCCCCAAAGTCTGTTACCTTCTTACTATCACAGACACAAAAATATGGATTAAGATACCACATGGTGCAGAAATCTGGACTGAATCAACACAGTAACCTTGAGTACTGTTCTAATATCATACAATAAAGTGGCATGATAGATAAACATGTTTTGGTTGGCAAACACATATAATGCATGTTATAAATCTAATACTTATATTTTATATGTTTATGATGAAGAATTTAGTACTACCAAAGAATTTAGAACTGAATGGCAATAAAAAGAATATTCATTTGGCCATCACTGTATTTTTTTCTTCTCTGAAGACTATTTAAGTAAAATCATCATTATTTTTAAAGAAAAATAACTCCAACAGAGTATCTTTTGAATGTTCAATGTATCATTTTATGAGCATAAGTGGATACATTTTTCTGAAAGTATGTCAGAGGTCAGAAGAGGTCAGTGAATCCCTTGAGTCTGGAGTTATAGATAGCTGTGAGCTGCCATGTTTGTGCTGGGAATCAAGACCCTCTGGGGAAACCACATGTTCTTTCCTGCTGAGCAATCTCTCCAGGACCAATATCTCATTCTTTTGAAAGCTATTTTCTTATTATTTTATTAGGTTTATTGCATTTTTGCCATAATTTTATCATCTCCACACATAATGGAATTCTGAAATTATATCCACATTTTAATAAAAAGAAGTTCATAATTCAGTTAGATGTAGAATGAGACTAAGACTGACACAAAGGAACAATGGTGTTTTTGTAGGCTTTTGGAGAGTCTAGTCTGTTTAGATGCGCACCTTCCTGGACCTAGATGGAGTGGGTTGGACCTTGGACTTCCCGCAGGGCAGGGAACCCTGACTGCTCCTTGGACTGGAAAGGGAGGGGAAGGGGAGTTAAGGGAGGGGAGGGAAATGGGAGGTGGGGAGGAGGCGGAAAATTTTAATAATAATAATAATAATAATAATGAAGAAGAAGAAGGAGAAGAAGAAGAAGATAGAAGAAGAAGAAGAAGAAGAAGAAGAAGAAGAAGAAGAAGAAGAAGAAGAAGAAGAAGAAGAATCTTAAACCAAAAAAAAAAGAATAATTCACTAGAAATGGGAAGATGATCAGTTGTAGTGGCAGGGGTAGAAGAGAAGGAACAGGGCATCAATATGTTTTATCTATGCATAAAATATCAAAATGGCATCCAGTGTTATGTATAATTAATATATGATAGGATAGATAATAATAAAAAAGAAAAAAGAAGTAAATACCATTTTTCAATAATGAAGACAAATATGTTAGGCATATATTCTCTTCTATGCCCTCAAATACTACTAAAACCATGATCTATGGTAAATAAGATATGATAAGCCACAAAATATGCATAGCCATGAAAGACATTAAGGAAAAAAATCAGTATTGAAGTTTATCTTGTGCACAAAATTGTTGCAGAAAATAAGAAAAAATTATATCCATGTAGAATCAGAAGCAAACAGAATAAATCTCATAATATTTAGTCAAATGTTGTAGAAACAAAGTTGATTCTTCTAAGTTCTGTACAGAGCAAGCATACAAAGCACATGACTGGAATGAGGACTCCGGGGATGGAGGAGGCACCTGCAGTTTTATCTTTTTAAAATGTTGCAGGGCTTATTTCAGAGAATATCAAGCAAGACATGAAATCAGAAGATTAAAATTCAATAGGAAAAAGCCATTAAGTAGAAATTAAATAGATCTGAATATTCCTTAATTTTCTGGGAAAAAATAAGGAACTAAATGAAATAAACACATTTCTGTTTCTAATAGAAATAAACCATCGTTCTTAATCAACATGCAGATGAAATGGGAATGAGAATGTGTGAAGTTACACAGAGTCTGTGTGAAACTAAATAAGGAACACATTATAAACCTCTCAGAAAATTATATGCAGAAGACAATGCCTCACCCAGCTGAGATTTGCTCAGGTGGCTCTAGACTCTGTTAAATTGAGAGCTGAAGCTAACTAAAAATGAGGATGATATTACATGCATGTGTAAATTACTTTTTATTAATATCTTTTAAACTTGCTTTAAATTCTTCAAAATGTCTACATGTTCTACTTCTATGTCCAAATAGTTTGCAAATGAACTTTTCAAAGATATTTAGCTTTCATAAATTGTGTCAACCACAGATGACCATCACCATGAATTCTGCCATATATCTCTTCATATATTAAGAAAACCCTTGTGAAAAGCAGGGCTTCACGTATGTAAAATTTTAGTTTTAGAATGTTACTTCATCATTTGATATATTTAATCATAATATGTATCAGATATAAAGGTTTAATAGCTGATGAATTGTGCTATTCCACTCTATGAACTTGTAATTCAGAGAAGCAAATAATATAAGAAGGAAGAGTTTTTAATAATCACGTCTGACATTCAGAATTTTGAAAGTGTTTTCATGAGCTATGGTAAATAGGTTAACACTATTGTTTCCACAATGTGAATGCTTTCTTTTGGTGCAGATTCTATTTTTAGTTTCTTCTACTTAAATATTGAATTGGCCATTTAGCTACACATCTCATTAAAGATTTTTAATTAAGTTTACCCTCTACCCTTGATGAAACCAGTTTAGTAACTAATGATGGGGAAGACATCTTAAAAAATGGTGAAATGGAATTCTCTTGATACACGTGTGTATGCTGAAATTGTTGCTGCTCTTGTTATAAACACTAGTTGGAGCAATTGAAAACAAAACTCAAAATGCATTATAGTACAAAATATCCACTCAGATGATTTTTGTAGGATTTAACAATAGTGTTTAGCATGTTTTTATATCTTATTTAATTTTGTTCCATTTGGTAAAGTCTAGAAATAAAGTGTATGTGTTGCTGTAATTCACATCTCCAATACATAACTAGAATATTTTAACAAAGATTTGTGTTCTTCAAGAGAGGAAACTGCTATTTTGTTCCATAATGGTGTTATCAGACATAATAAATAGCAACCCACTGTAATACTACTGTGTGCATTGCTTTGTTACTACTAATAAGATATATTTCTTAGATTAATTTGACTTTAGAGTTTAGTTAAATCAATTAATTTAATATATTAGGGTATCTTGTATAAACAGAATAATGAAACAGTTCATATGAGAGTAAAACAATTTATGACTTGAACTTTGTTATTTGAACATTCAATATGATAAAATTAACTTTACGTTTCTGAACACTACATTGAAAACCTAAAGTTCAGACATTATAATAAAAAATAATAATAGTAATAATAATAATAAAGTATATATTTTTTGCTTTAACATTTATTCATCAGGAAAGCATTTCTTTTTGCTTCACATAAAATTCACTTGAAATTGAATATTTTATGACCATTTGAGTTTTTTAAGCACAAGTTTAAGAATTAAGAGAAACTGAGTTCATATAAAACATTATGATTTTAATTGAAGCAAAAGGTAAGCAGAGAAGTTGTGAAAGTAAATATCCATCTTATTCTTCAGCATTTCTGTTCTAGTCAGGAACAAAGGATGATAGGAGAAAAATGATAAGAGAGGAAGAAAACTAATTTTAAGAACTGTAATTATCATAGTTCATCTCCTTCTCCGGGCAACACGACAGTGGGGTTTTTTTGTATTTTGTTTTTTTTCATGACCATTTTTAATGGGTCTTTTTTTTCTTGGGAGAAGATCCATACCAGGAAGTGATCTTCTGTGCATGGAAAAGGTTTTTTGTTTGTTTGTTTGTTTTTGTTTTTGTTTTTGTTTTTGTTTTTGGAGACAGAGTTTCTCTGTGGCTTTGGAGCCTGTCCTGGAACTAGCTCTTGTAGACCAAGCTGGCCTCAAACTCACAGAGATCCGTCTGCCTCTGCCTCCCGAGTGCTGGGATTAAAGGCGTGTGCCACCACCGCCCGGCCATGGAAAAGTTCTTATGGACACCACCATCAAACTGTCTGTAATAACTACAGCATTGCTCCATTCTATTGCATCCAAGCAAGAGCTGGCATTTTAACCCTAAAGTATAGTAGTTTACTTATGTTCCTTTGTGATGGCGTCAGAGCAGGAACTGTAAGTAGTAACCCTTAAATTTATCTTCTTTGGTTTATACTGCATAGAGAAGGTATCTACACTCTCCCATCTTTGGTGGAGGTAGGGTTATTTGAAAACAAGTTGGAGCAATGTTTACTGTTCACTTGAGGTATGAATTTATATTTTTATTCAGGACAAGCCAACACCTAAACAGGAAGGAATATCTGAAGCTCTGCTTGGAGCTTCTGGTTTTTAATGTTGCAGGTAACTAGGTCTGACACTGCAGGCTGGTTACAATTGTTGTCTTTTTGGTGCATAATTCAACTTGACCTGCTCATTTGTGTTCAGGGATTAGGAATCCTCTCTGGGTTAAAGTGATACATGCTTGGTAATTATCAACTTGTTCAAGCTGCCGTATGTAATATCATCAAGTGAATGGATTAAGCAACCTTTATGTCTACAGATTTGGAAGCTAAATCAGGCTGCCAATACAGCTGTGCTCTGTTGAGTGTCCTCTTCAGTATCAGATTCTATGATACTGAATGATTCTATGTTCACACATGAGGTTGGCGAAATCTCTGGCTTTTCTTCTTCTAAGGGCACGGATCTTATCAGGGAGGGTCAGTTATCACAATCTCGTTATTCCTAATTAAATTCCCATCCTTTCCCCCATTCTTCTGAGTGGTGGTTATGTACTTTCTGTCTGTAGTACCAGAACATGGTCAAGACTTTTAATCTGTGGGTGATAATAAGGCATTGTGGAAAACAAGAGATGATGCCATTTAATGCTATTTCAACATGAGTGATTACCTCTAATAGCCATTTCCTTTGCTTTGTGTTTAGTTGTGCTCCAGTTCCCGTTCCAGTGGCTCTTATGTTACCCTTATTTTGTAAATGAAAAAGTCCAACTTCCTAGCAGAGTAGCGACTGCTCACCCACATGGAGGTATTTTGTGAATTGGTGCCTCTTACACAGTGTTTTCTAATTTTGTAACCACCTGAAACGCTCAAGGACCTACACCAGGAAGAGACGCTACCTCTGATGACTCTGCAAAAGTCCTCTCGATTCAAAACCACCAGACTGAAAAAGGAACACAGATCCGATGCTAATACTTGTTGCACAGACTTGAGAAAATCATTTGTAAGATGTGGTCCAAATTGTAAACAAGGCCTCAAATAGGCTTATTGGTCAGTCTCTTTCTTTAAGGTGAATTACCAAACCTTTCTGTTCTCTAGAAAATCTACCATAGCAGGGAATGCCTCCATCTCCAGCATCTTTTGTGTGACTGGTATTTTTCCATATGAGAATAGTTTCTAGTTCGTTTATGCTCCCTATGTGATTCGTGTGTGATTCAGATAATTAGTATACGTCAGATACGTTTCTGAAATATACTTGTAAGACAAGACTAGACAATGTGCTGTGAGATCAACCAGTACTCCCTGATCCTTGAATGAGTGGTGATCACATTATATTATGTAATATTTTTTCCCCGTATAAGATGAATAACCTGGGAGAACTGAGTCCTGGCTCAATTTTGAACACAAGACAAGTTAAAGAGTGTTGCTGTTACATTAGCTCAGTAGAAAGATAATTCAAATACTTCGAATTACTCCAGCCAAAATGCTCATGATCACACATCAGCCTATACTTTTCCTCACGAAAATTATAACCCCCGAATTAATTCATTTAATATTAACTTTTAGAAGTCTAATTTGAATTAGGAATGTTTCCACTATAGCCTTTGAAGAAAGTATAAAGTATGAAAAAGAACCCAGAAATATGAATTAAAGGAGACATAGTCTTTAAGTAATTGCCATAGTGAGCACAGCATGATTTTACTAGACATCGTTTCTGTGTTCATTGTGAATTACCATGAGATCAGGACTCTATGACTTAAGCTATCTATTCAAGTGACACTGCCAGAGAAGCAATGAAAAATATTATAAGAAATTGCAATTAAAATGGAAAAAATGGGCTCAAGTTATATTTCAGAAAATCTAAAAGTACAATGGAAAAACATCAAAGCCCCTTATGAAATATAATAGTAGGCTTCTTGATCATATAAATTCAAATGTGAAAATAAATTAGAATAATTCTTAGTAAGCTTTAAGAAGAATAAAATGACCACAGAAGTTGCAATAGAAGCAGAAGATATGTTACTGATGTGTAATTATGGGTTATTCTCTAACAATTTTTTTTTTTTTTTTACCAAGCCCTCTCTTTTTCAATACAGATAAACCAGTAAACCAAATAGACCTAGGTCAAACTTTCTTTGTTCTGCAGTACTTACAAGAGACACCAGTCATGGTATTAAACTGTGTAAATGATCATATAATTTTAAAACAAGTACCATATTGAATTCATACCGTTAATGTGGAATACACAATTTTATATACAATTTGTAGAAAAGAGGGTTGGAGGGTGGATCACTAAGAGTTTTTGCTCTATAAGCATAAAGATCTAAGTCTTTATGAACCCCAGTCGTCCATGTAAAATATAAGGCTTGACGTTAGTTACTTATAACTCAGTACTGTAGGACAGAGACAGATGGATCCCAAGAACATACTGGCCTGCAAACCTAGTCATAATGGTAAACATTTGGATCAAGGCCAAGGCAAACACTGATGAATGCAAGAATGAAACACTTGGAGTTCTTTTCTGCCCTCTCTATGCACAAGCACGGGCATAGGCACTACAAACTACCATACAAGTATCCCATGCAACTTTAGGTACACAATGGATAAGCTAGGTTTTCCTAATTTTCTTTTTGTTGTATCATTATTTATGTGATTATAGTAGTGTTTTAGCATTTCAGGAATTCTAATTCACATTAATATAGAGGTAACAAGAAGCTGAAACCTGCCAAATGCACATACTACTTAGTCTCTATTTTAAGTATTATGTAATCATCAGCAACAGTTCTACAGACATTATCATTTGAAAAATTGGAGGCACTTGTGTGCTCAGTAAACAGTGCAATGATGGTTATAACGGCTGAGGAATTACATCCTTAGAGTATTTTATTTTGCTGTAATCTGATCTCTATGGGAGATTAAGCAATTTATTTTTTCTTTTCGTCAGCCATGGAACTCATATTTGATGGAGTCACTTTGATGAACCGAGCATCTCAAGCTCATAAATTTACTCTCAATTCTTACTTTACTAAAAAGATTAATTATATGGAACACTTAGTTGATACTATATGTTCTAATATTAAAATTAGATTTATAATTAGGTTAAATATTTCCTTTAACTATGAGTTTGAATTATTGTATTAGAGTTTGTTCAAAACAACTGAGTGTTAAGTCTTTTAATTGTGTATATAAATCACTTTCTCTAATGCTATTACCAAGATAATGTGCAATATGTAGGTTCCAAAGAAAGGAAGAATCACTTTAAAATTCATGCAACTGTAAAGTTGCTAAAATCTATCTACAAACAGAACAGGTATTTGTATGAGCAAAGGTAGGTAACATATTGTCCAGATTTTATACACACACACACACACACACACACACACACACACAAAGTGCAAAAGCAAGTTCTCATAAGCCTACTTTTATTTTGTCTTTTTTTGGGGGGGGTTTCGAGACAGGGTTTCTCTGTGGCTTTGGAGCCTGTCCTGGAACTAGCTCTTGTAGACCAGGCTGGTCTCGAACTCACAGAGATCCGCCTGCCTCTGCCTCCCGAGTGCTGGGATTAAAGGTCTGCGCCACCACCGCCCGGCTGCCTACTTTTATTTTGTACCATCGATTTCAAGCAGCCGTCTTTTATAAGAAAATAAAGAGCTTACATTGCTTGGTCAAGATTCCTCTGCTTATAATGCCATCTTTTTTTATATGTCTAAACCCATTTCCTTTTCATATAAAGTATCAAATTTATACTAATGAATATGTATATTTTAGTAAATCTGGTTTTCTTTGCTACCTAGTTTATAACAGAAAATCTGTGCCTTACTGATTTATTTCCCTTGAAGTTAACTTAATCTTTGTAGAAATATCAAATTAGCTATAAATACTTTAATTAAAATTTGTGAGTTAACAGAACTTATTTCTCAGTAGTTTTGGTAGTTCTATGTGAACTACAACATAGCCAGCAGAGGCTAGTAAATGATGGTTTAAATTGTACAGCATATAAAATTTGTTTCAGTTTTATTGTAAAATATGATTTAGCTATACACGCATATATACATGCATACATCAATAAATACCAGTTAATATTTTAAAATAAATAAATATAGACATAGATCTAATTCTGGAATCTAACTATTTCCTATGTTATTATCCTTAACATGGTCCTTCTGCTAAGTTTGTTACAAACAAAACGAAACAAACAAAAACCTGCCTACTTTCTCCTTCAAACCTTTTTCTAAAAATCATTTTATAATTTCCATTAACTTCCTATTAAAAGTTTCATCGAATTAAAATATCTACTTTTGATATCTCATTAATATAACAAATTAAAACAAATAAGTAATGCTAATAGAAGTTTTGGATAAATTTATTTTTTAAATGTAAGAATATGAAAAATAATGGAACTATGAAAATGATGAAGTTAGTATGTCCAAGTAAAGGTTTATTTAGTAGATTAAAGACAAGATGCAGAATCCACAAATATTCATCTAGAAGGTTCTGCAAGCTTTTACATGATGGTACTATGGACAGCTTCATGTTTTGACGGAGCCCATTTTGAGTTCTATAACAATATCTGAGAATGGAAGACTAGTGAGTAGGAAGTAAAACAATGAGGAAGGAGAGAAACCAAAGGAGAAGAGGAAGAGGGAGAGGGAGATCCAGGAAAGACTGGGAAGTAGAAGATCGGTGGATTAGAGGAATACAATTGAGTAGAGTAACACAAATAGTGAAAAAGGAAGCAAAAGAAGGAAGAAGGAAGAAGGAGAGGAGCACTAAGGGGAGGAGGAGCAAGCAGTGGAGGAGGATGGAGAGAAAGGTGTCCAGGGGAAGAGCAGAGCCAAACTCACTTTTTTCATGCACTCACTCCCACTATAATCCACCCAAAAGACAGAGCAACTATGACCTAAAGGTCTTACTTCTCAATATTGCTAATTGTTAACTATTCCAATGTACTGTGTAAAATACCCATGGTGTGTGCTGCCAGGCAGAGTGATTCACAAATACTAGATAGCCAGGCATCAGCCAGACTTCCCTGTTGCCTGTTCTTGACCCTTAAGAGTCTCTACAGGCATGCAACAGTGCAAACAGACACATATCTGTCATGCATGAGAAGGACATATTAAACATTGTGCTGTTCTTATTTTTTTTCGGTTGGTTTTAAAGAATGTGTTAGTATTTAGTGTCACATGATACTCTCAAAATGATTCCCTCAGCCTGACCAAGAGCTATATATGTGTTCAACACTAAGTTTTCTTAGATGCAGTATTGTCTGGATTAATATGTTTCTTCATAAATCAACATTAAAATTATTACTAGGGGCTGGAGAGATGGCTCAGAGGTTAAGAGCACTGACTGCTCTTCCGGAGGTCCTGAGTTTGATTCCCAGCAACAACCTGGTGGCTCACAACCATCTGTAATGAGATCTGGTGCCCTCTTCTGGCCTGAGGGCATACATGGAGGCTGAACACAGTGTACATAATAAATAAATCTTTAAAAAAATAATAAAATAAAATTATTACTAATAAAATAAAAATAATTTTAACTTGTAGAGAACACACATATATTTCGGAAACTTTTTATTACATGTTCTATAATTTAATAAATGATATCTTAAATAATAATATAAAATTTTGTTTTATTAAAATTACCAAAAATGATAAAGTAGTGCTTTGGATAAGTATTTAGTTTATGCTCACAAAGTTAGAATGACCAAATGCTTTTGAATCAAATTATTTAATTTAGGAAAGATAAAGTTTAGTACAGATATTTGCATAATGTATCACAGTGTTGCCAAATAAAACACATTGAATAGGAGAAAATTTGTTTATAAATTCATGAGAAAAAAATGATCTTAATGGGTCTTATGACAATTCTACACTAATGCAGTCTATTTTGGAGCAGGAGAGATGGCTCAGTTATTAAAAGCATGCACTTTCTTCCAGAAGACTCAAGTTTGGTTTCCAGTATTCACATTGGACAGCTCATTTCCACCTACAAGTTCAGTGGTATATCCATTTTCTCTTGCTCCTTTGGGTACTATACCCACATTCACGAAACCATCATAGACATACACACATGTTTACAGAAGTGTTTAAAAGACTTTGAAAAACACTAATTTTTATTTACAAATACTTGTACATCTTAACAGTATTAGGTGTGATACCGTGTATTTACTGTTAAGATTATTTTTATAAATAAAAGATAAAAATGTTTAAAGGTGAGCCTATGAAGTATGACTATCCTGAGAAAAAATTTTTATTAATTTAAATTTTATTTATTTTGCATCCAAACATGTAACATTTTTAAAAATAATACCTAAAGCTATTTCTTAAAGAATACATATATTGAAATCTTCCTTTCTATTTTCCTTGGTTTCTCTTTTAACTTTTATTTGTAATATGATAGCAATGCTGGGTGTTTTATGTACATATCAAATATACACTAATAAATAGATCATCATGTGACTTACTATAAATTAATAATTACCTAATAAACTATTTTGATATAAACAAAGTGAAATTGTTTCATGCTAAGGTTCATTATAATAGAGCTCGAGAAACATATATGAAAACCTTTATGTAGGATAGTATCTCCGTAACAGATTTGCTGTGCTAACAGTTAACACTCATTTTGAATTTTAGTAGACAGTACACACTTCCCTTCAAAAAGATCATCACAGTTTATACTTTCTACTAATTGTCTTCGAGCATACACATAGTTCCATATACCACTACACTATGAATATTTCAGCTTACAGTATTGACTTCTAAGTGAGAGAATTAGGGCAGCGCTCTGACACCAGAGGACTCTGCATCATTGTGCTGGATGGGTGACCCATGCCTGTTACAACAGAATGCACTCTAAAGCTATTTTCTTTTCTTCACAGTAAGTAAACAGGAGTACCTCTGCTTACTCACTGGAATGAGGAGAGGCGGGAACCAGCAAAGCACAGGCAAATCTTCATAGTTCTACATTCCTTAAATCAAGTCAGTTGTTCGCTTTACATTTATTTTAAAATGCTCCCGATTCAACCGAGTGCATCACCTACATAAACCTTACTTAAATTGCATTTGTGACCCCTGCTGTTCTTCTCCAATCTCTTCTTCCAAGAATGCTGGGAAAAGCCTAGCAGCCTGAGCTTTCCCAAGACTGCTTTATGCTTGATGGCATGGAGGACGAAGATGCCTGCAGGGATGCAGCATCTTGTGCACAAACTATACTGAACAAGCTTGACATTCATCAGGAAGTTCTGAGACAAGTTACACGAATATTATAGTTTCCATCATATTTTCCTATAAGTATCTATCCATGCTTGGCCACCATAGAATTGTAAGTGCACTGACAAGGCCATGCCAGAGATCATTTTGTTTATGATATATTGTAATAATTTAATGAAGTGCTAAACCCAAAGTAGACAAGAATTATGAAGCATATATTGCAGGAACTGACTAAAATGATAACATACAGACATAAAAACATGAAAAAAGTGTTTTGGGAGTAAATGACATAAACACGGCCTTCCCAAATCCTTGCTTTTAATTTATAATATATTTTCCCTTGCTGATGTTAAAAATCAAAGCAACAAATCCTGAATTAGGTATTGGTATCATTCAGGGTAGTAGTTTTTCTAAGCATAAAATACTATTGATCCTGTGTCTAGCTTATGGTACAAGAACAGAGTGTAATCCATTATCAGAGAAAGCAAAGCCATTAGATTCCTTGTGCATTCAATTAGGCTATTACTTTATCTATCTTAATTGATACTGCTAATAGTATCATATATAATTGCTCTGTATAAGCAAAAAATGCGCTTGTTAATGAGTCTTAGATAATTCAAAGAATGCCGTTTAAGCACTATCATTAAAACTATACAGAGGTTCAAAGTCAATACACAACCTATCTTCACTGCCATTTAATAGTTGGCAAATAGAGTAGTTTAAATTGGGTGATAATAATCAAAAATTAAATTTAGTACACTTAACTTTGTATTCAGGATGTGGGCCTTTCCTTTTTCATTTTTTTGGGCATTATCTGGGGACATATATTTGATATTTGGATTAATGATCAAATGGTTCTATATTATAATCATTTTTATAATATTTTACTGAATAAAAAACATTCTTAAAAACAATAACTCTTAACAATTGAAAACAAATTAGAACATACAAACTCAAGCACCCTCAAAATTTAGAGGAAGGAAATTGTTATCTCAGTTTTCTCATTCTATTTTTAAAATTAAATTAATTTATTTTTATGAAAACAATCTCTTCTAATTTTACCAATCTCAGTTCCCCCCTCTCCTCCCACTCTCTCCACCTTCCCCCTAACCACTCCCCATCCACTCCTCAGAGAGGGTAATGCCTACCAAGGAGTCAACAAAGTTTAGCACTTCACTTTGAGGCAGAACAAAAGCTTCCCCACTACATCTAGGCTGAACAATGTAAACAGAGACCCTGCTTATGTTTCCCGGTCACCCAGACATGAATAATTACACAGAAACTATATTAATTACAGCACTGGTTGACCAACGGTTTAGGTGTATTCCTATCTAGCTTTTATATCTTAAATTAAACCATTTTTGTTAATCTATGTATCACCATGAAACTATGGCCCACTGGTAAGTTTCTGGCATCTTTCTCCTACCACAGCTACATGGCGTCTCTCTGATACTGCCTTCTTTCTCCTTATAGTCAGTTCAGTTTTCCCACCGAGCTCTACTCTGCCCTGCCATACGACAAAGCAGCTTCTTTATTAATCAATGGTAAAAACATATTTATAGCATATAGAGGGGGATACTACACCAGAGCAAGGTATTTCTCCAAAGAGAATGGGCTCCTAAATGCCAATTCAAACCATAGGGATAAATCAAGATATACCTTTCCTTGTTCTCCTTCTCTGTCCTTCCCTCATCTTGACCATTCTGTTCCCTCATGTTCTCCTTCCCTATCTCCTTCTCTCCTTGGTTTTCTACTTCTTACTGGACTCCAACAGTGTGATGATGATGCCCACTTTTTGGATGAGTCTTCCATCTTCAGGTAAGCTTTAACAGAAAAGGCTTCTAAGATTTGCATACAGGTATATGTACTACCTGATTTGCCGCGCATCGCGGCCCCTGTCTGCGCTCTATGCGATAGACCTCAGTTCGTGAGCTTCAAGCAAGGGGCTGGAGGTTGAGAATAGTCACGCAGAAACAGACCGACACACAGACCTTCCAACACTGGTACCAAAAGCCCCCTTTAATAGCACCATGGAGGCTTTAAATACACTGCAGACAATGGCCAACAGGTGAAAATCCCATCCTCTGATCCTCTAAGCTAGGCACAGCTTCCAGTAACTTCAATTAGAAGGCTCTAGAGAGGGAAGAGCAGCTGAAAGCCAGGACTCAATTAGTCCCAACACTGATTCTTTTTTTATTTTTTATATTTTATTGATTTTTTTTTTTTATTGAGCTCTTCATTTTTCTCTGCTCCCCTCCCTGCTCTTCCCTCCTCTTCAACCCTCTCCTAAGGTCCCCATGCTCCCAATTTACTCAGGAGATCTTGTCTTTTTCTACATTGAATCAGGATGATTACAAACAACAATAACGACAACAAAAACAACTAGGTACTCTGTTACAACTTAGAAACAAAACAGAAACCAAAACTTTCACACGTACTCTTAGCTGACTGAGCAGACAGATGGAAGAATGGAGACCACATGAAAGCATGACTTACTTTTTCTGTGGATAAGATGAAATAGTCGTACAATGCCACTTACCAAAGAGGAGGTTTACATAAGCAACTGTCCACAGGTCCAGTCTATCATAATGGAAAGGGGGGGGGGGGGTCCTGGTGACTGAAGCACAAGGCATCTGTTCACATTGTATCAGCAGTCAGGAAGCAGAGCAGATCAGAACTCCAGAGTTGTTAGCATTCTCCTTTCCATGTAGCCCAGGAACTACAACAGAGAAGAGTGCCAATGGGTCTTCCCACTCGTGAATGTTAACCAAAATAGACCTCAATAGACCTGCCCACAGGGGAGTAACAGGTGTGCATGCAGGCTATTCTAGAAGGCAATTTCAGATCTTGTTGACAATCTTAACCTTGGCCATGGTCTTTGTTTAAAGTATATTGCTTTGTGAATGTAAATTAAGTGCTAGTTTGCTTTTTCAAAGAATGTGATCTTATTTAACTCAGGCTTTCAAAAAGAATGCTTTCTTTAAGGGAACGTATTTCAAATAATTTCATACTGTCTCAGGCCTATTTGATGCAGATTGTTAGTAGTCTTTGCTCGTTTATTTTTATTCATTTATTATTTATTTATTTATTTATTTATTTATGTTTCTTGTTCTGAATCAGTGTCTGGCTTAGAACACAGTACATAGCATAAGCTGGTCTTGAACTCCTGGCAACGCCCCCTTTTCAGCCTCCCGAATGAAGATTTTATGTATGGACAACAACTGACTCTGAGAGCCCAGCTTTGATTCTGGTGGTTCTCACACAGTGTGGAATTGGTCTGGATCAGAAAAGGTGTTGTCTGTGAGGGGGTGACCATTGGTTCTGGGAGGGAACAAGGAGTTTCTACATATAAAATATGCTGTCCTCCCTAGAATTGCTTACTAAGATGTTTATTAAATTCTGTTCCATTAAGTCAGAACACTGTAGAGGCTCCAAAGAAATTGAGCTATAAAGAAATTTAGATCCTCGAAAGATCATTTGATTTATCCAAGGTCTTATCTAGCAGTTATACCCCAAGACATAATGAGATTCGGAATTCTTGAGGATGTATTTTAATTTTTGTTGGGGCACTTAGATCCCTGAACCATGAACTTAATTTAGAAAAATTTGCATAAGATTGTGCTTCCTCAGTCAGTTTATGCAACACATTCACTATGTTTTGAATATGAAGAGATCATTTTAACAGCTGCTTTTCAGGAGGAGTTTAAGAAGTACTTCATTTCTGACAGTATATGCCCTGGCTGCAGAACTCCAAGCGTTTTATCAACTATTTCTACTGGTTTACTGGTACAAAGCCAGGAAGAGATACAATTTACTGACTTTTACTCTGAGCAGTCATTTTGCTACCACACTGGAAAAGGAGTAAAGAACAAATTAGCTAAATAAATAAATAGATAAATAAATAAGGACATGTCTCTCTTTTCCAGTTCAGTAAAATTCCTAAATGTTAGATAAATTCTAAAGGAATAGCATGTAATATATAAAGAATGCTTTAGACTTTAGCACTGTGTGCGTATGCTTCTTCTTACAGAGAAAAAAACTGGGAAACCTTGAAGGTGTTTAAAACACCATGCAACAATGCAGTATGTAATTATCACGCAGCTATGTTTTGCTCTGTTCAGAATGACTGGTAATTGAGCAACGCCTTCTCGTCATGAGAAAAGTTCAGTTTTGTTCTTGTGTGTAATCAGCTCCATTTCTTCATTTTTTTCCTACTTATATAAACATAGCTCTTACTAAAATGTAGCTATTTATGCTTCCGAAAGAGGTTACCCATGCTATGCGCATAATATGGTCAAGACAGGGAGGAATATCCATTAATTTTTTTTTTTTTTACTGTATAACTATGATAGGCATCCTGGAACTTCTAAATTGCAACGCACAGCATAAAGCAATTGTGTCCTTACAAGGAACCCAGACAATACATAGCCTGCAAAGTAGTAAAAGGTTCTGTTCTTTCCAGACTAGACCTGATAATGAGCATTCAAATGTGTTAGTTACTGTTCTATTGCTGTGAGAAAACACCATACCCAAGACAACTAATAAAAGAAAGAATTAAACTGGCGGCTTGCTTACAGTTTCAGAGGATAAGTTCATGAGCACCATGTGGCAATAATATGGCAAACATGGTGCAGGAGCCGTATCTGAGAGCTCACATCTGATTCAGATCCATTAGTTGCAGCAAAAGAGAGAGACACCGGGCCAGGCTTGGTCTTCTGAAACTTCAACATCCAGCCCCCAGTGACAAACCTCCTTCAATTAGGTCATACCTCTTAATCCTTTCTAAACAGTCCACTAACTGGTGGCCAAACATTAAAATTTAGGATCCTATAGGGAGTCATTCTTATTCAAATAATCACAGCAAGCAAAATACAAATTTATGCAAATTTGTAGAAAAGCCTTTTAAGGAGGGACATTGTTAAATCTTAAGATAGCAGTTTTAAGTTGTCCTGCATTTGTGTCTGCTCAGTCTTTGAACATAATCTATTTCTCCTTGATCCTTGGTAGGAATGCCCCCACAATTTAGGTAGAGTGTTTTGACATGACCAACTGTAATGTTTTATGCATCCAACTTTATTACTTTAGTCTATTCTTGAATAAAATGAACTTAAAAAGTAAACTGAATTATAAAACTGAAAAATAAATGATGTGGGATTCTCCTCTATATGCTGTGACTACCATTAGTGAATAAAGGAACTGCTTTGGGTCTATAGCAGAGCTATAGGGAAACAGAGCAAGGTGGAGGAAAGCTAAATGGAATTCTGGGAGAAAGGAGGAGGAGTCAGAGAGAAGCCATGTAGCCCAGGGGGAGCTAGACACCAGAACTTTAGCCAGTAAGCCACAACCATGTGGCGATACACAGATTAATAGAAATAAGTTAAATTAATATGTAAGAGTTAGCCAATAAGAAACTACAGCTAATGGGCCAAGCAGTGATTTAATTAATACAGTTTCTGATTAATTATTATTAGTAGTAATTATTTCAGATCAAAGCAGCCAAGACCAATAAGTGGCCTATTTAAATTGATGCCAACATGGTTGACTAAAATCCACTTAAAACCTGAGAGGGCTTGAAAAGGAATTCTAGACACAAAAATACAGAGTTCAACACAGCTCCTTGCTGTTCGCTGGCAGAATGTCACAGCTCCTTTAAGGATGGCATTTAAGTTATTAGGAGAGGAGGTCACAAGGGTAAAGCCTTGTGATGGAATCAGATATCAAAAACAGAAAAAATCTCTCTCCTTCTCATCTTCTACTTGCTCTCTCTCCCTCTCCCCCTCTCTTTATTTCGCTCCTGTCTTCTTTTCTCTTTTTTCCTTCCTCAGATGATATGTAAATGTACCTTAAACAAGACCTTAGATTATTTTGCAATTTTGAAAGGGAGATTTAAGATGGATGAATAAATACTAAGAGGACCTCAGAGAATATTTAATATAAAAAATTTAAAGTGTCCCAGCTATTGAAAATATGTATCAACTTAATTATTATTCCATTTCAGGTTCTACAATAAAATATTATAGGCTTAAACAAGGAAAAGCTATTTTACACAGAATTTAAAAATTATCAATTATCATTCTCATTCTGTTGTCTTCTATTGTTGTACAGATCGTCAAAATTTCAGAGTATGCACAAGACTTATTTACTCATGTGTAACAAAAAAGATGTCTTCATCAGATTGTCTGTGGGCAAGTCTGTAGGCATTTTCTTGGTTAATAACAGATTTGGGTAGGTCAAGGCCACAGGGAGCTTCCTTAACCCTAGGCAGGTGGTCCTGGGTAAAAAGAAAAACAGTCTGAGCAAGCTATAGATAGCAAACTAGTGAGCAGAGTTCCTCCATAGCTTCTGTTTTAGTTTCTCCATCTGGATTCTGACTTTCAGCTCCCTGACATCTCTTAATAATGATTTTTCTGTGTGTGCCTGTCCTGGAACTAGCTCTTGTAGACCAGTCTGGCCTCAAACTCACAGAGATCCACCTGCCTCTGCCTTCCAAGTGCTGGGACTAAAGACGTGTGCCAACATCTCCCTGCTCTTAATAATGAATTTTAAACTGTAAGATTAGATAAAGTCTTTCCTCCCCAAGTTGCTTTATTTAAAAAAAAATAACTTTTTTAAAAGTAGATTTTTTTTTTGCTTTCATAAAGTACATTCTGAGTACGGTTTCCCTTCCCTCAACTTCTCCTAGCTTATTTTCACTTACCCATCTAAACAAATCTATGCTTTCCCCTTATCTCTCTCACAAGAATACAAATAGGTGTCTACATAATAATACAACAAGACAGAGTAAAAAAAAAAACCATAATAGTATAAAACAGAAAAATGAAAAGCCAAAGAACAAGCATAAGAAACACACACAGATGCAGACAGTCACATATTCATATTTTTCACACACAGAAAACCCGTAAAAGAACACTAGGAAACCATGATACATAAGGAAAAGATCCGTAAGGGGAAGGAACGAAGAAAAAAGGAAGCCATGCTGTGAGGCAAAAAGAAACCCTCCAAAAATAGTATTGATACCTGCTGGCCATGGGGCCTGCCATCAAGTGTGTTTTGAGCAGTGAGACTCCACATGAGAAAACCAATTTTTCTTTTGTGAGTAGTTATCAGTTGAAGATAGCTTCTGTCTTAGGGATGGGAGCTTCTGTCTGCTTCCACCCTCAGTAAGGACCCCACCAGGCTTAGACCTCTGTAGGCCTTGTACTTTTGCCATGGTCTCTAAGAGTTAGTGGTGCAGAAGTCCAGTTGTATCTAGAGGGCTTGTTTCCTTGATGTCTTTGTCTCCTGTTCGCAGTGTCCCCTGAGCCTTGAGGGGAGGACATCGATGGAGATATCCTAGTTAGAACTAAATGTCCAAGTTCTCTCACTCTTGAACTTTATCCAGCTCTGTGTTTGTTTGCATCTGACGATGGCTGAGCAAGACAGTACTCAGTGAGTTTAGCAGAATGTCACTAGGAGCCATTTGATTGCTATGTTCTTATAGCAGAGCATGAGAATTTGATGTTCTTCTCAGTCCATGACCTATCTAGTCTCAGGTTGTGGACTACCAGGCATTCTCCATGCGAAAGTAATTTTTGACGGTCTTGGCAACTCTTCTAAGAGAGGTGTTGTGTGGGTGAAAAGACACGGGAAGTGGAAAGGGTTGTAACTCCTGGTTCTCTCACGGTGATGAATGTACTCATTTTCAGCCCGCTCATCATTTCTGCCGCAGAGTATGAATGGCCTGTAAATTTTGGCAAACTAACATAACATAGTCATGCTCAGGTTTCTTTGTGGAGAACTGTAATAAATGGAGAAAAATAAACACTCCTGCTGGTAAGACTTTGCACGTACCAGAAGAAAAGCAGATTAATGTTTTTCCTGAAAGGATCCCTCCATCCTGCTCTTTCTCAGATTGACAGGAACACAAAAGAGCTTCAGGCATTTCGCTGGAGATTTCTAAAAGAAACAGTGACCATTAGTACTATCTTTTGAGTCCTTCTGCAGGAGCAGACGGCAAAGAGCTATTAAATTTCAAGAAATTCCTATTGCGAACAATATTCTGCACCTAAGGACACCTGATGCCAGGTTATCTTTTATTTTCCGGCTCCGCTTTTCTCGGCTTTCCACTGACCTTACCTCTTTACGGCATAAATCTTCGCCATAAACTTACGAATTCGCCATTTGTCTGGGCATTCATTATTCAGGCAACCCCAACTGGCATGCACAAACACTTCTCGCCGTTAGGTTTGGACTTAAAACAGCCCTTTAGGAGAGCCATAAAATAGCCTGATTTGTCCTTCCTGAAGGGGCTGAAAGGTTTCTTAGTATTCTCTGTGGATATTTCCTTAAAATGAAACATTCACAATAATTTCTAATGTATGAAAATACTCTTTTTAAAATAATTGTGTTTATTGGAGTTGGGGAGATGGTTTAGTGGTCTGGAGTTGCTCTAACAACTTAGTGGTCTTGTTGCACTAATGAGGACCTGGATTCCATTCTTAGCACCCTGTTGGTGGCTTATAGCTAACTATTGCTTGAATTCCTTAAGATCCAATTCACTATTTCAATATTATAGGGACCAGACATGAAAATTGTGCACATACATACATTCAGTGAAACACTCACATACATAAAATAAATCTATTAATGTTTGTTTATATGTAGATTTATTGGAGAACTTGGTGCCTGTATACTACCATGAGAGCCTGTTCCCCATTTACGATGGTGTTCTTTGTATTCTGCTTGCCTTTTCTTTCTTTCCTTTGGCATGACATATGTACAGATATTTTACGTGGACCATTTTCTACATATTTTTGTATTAAAAGCTTTCAAATGGAGAAAATATATGAGGTAAAATGATAATATTTGAATGAATCAAGTCCTTTTTTGCTTTCTTTAACATTGTTATGGCCTTTTGTTTATCATAGGATGGATTGCACTGTTTTTATCAGGCAGACTACTCATTATGCATTTCGGCATCCCTGGAAAAATGTCTACCAATACATGATTCTGAAGTTACACACACACACACACACACACACACACACATACACACACAGACACAAACATTCTCTACTTGTTATCCAACTGTACACCTAGGTTTCAGTTCTCTCCCTTTACCTCCCAAGACATGTATTTCAGAACCACAGTTGATCCTTGCTGTGGGACAATGGTCTTTTACCCTCTCACTTGTATTATTTTAATAAAACACTGATTGGCCAGTATCCAGGCAGGAAGTAGAGGCAGGGCAATGAGAACAGGAGAATTCTGGGAAGAGGAAAGAGTCACTCTGAAGTCGTCACAGAGGAAGCCAGACATAGACGAAGCAAGATGAGAATGCCTCACTGATGAAAGGTACCAAGCCACATGGCTAACACAGATAAGAACTATGGGTTAATGTAAGTTATAAGAGTTAATAAGAAGCCTAAATTACTAGGCCAAGCAGTTTATGATTAATGTAGACCTCTTTGTGTTTCTTTGGGACTGAATGACTACGGCACCGGGTGGTACAGAAACCACAGTCAACAGATCCTAAAACTCTATACAAAGAAAATGCACATTTGAATATTTTCCTTATATATACATTTCCTTGATAAACTTTAAATTATTGCTACTAACAAAGCAATTAATTAGAGCACAATATTCTAATAAAAGCAACTTGAGTAAGCCAAGGCCTGTTCTAGCTTAATTTTCCTGTTGTGATAAATACCCTGACAAAGAGCATTGCAGGAAAGAAAGGACTTACTTGGTTTACAATTTCAAGGTACAGTCCCTCATTCGAGGGCAGCCAGAGCAGGAAACCAAGCAACTAGTCACACCCATCTCTAGTTTAAAACAAAGAAAGAATTAACACGCCAGATCCTTAATTGCTTGCTTGCTTGATTTGCTCTTACCGAGTTTTCTCCTTTCCTATAGTTCAGGATCCAGTCCAGAGAAGGGTGTTGCCCACACTGTCTGTGTATCTCTATATCAATTAACAAACAAGACAGACCCCCTCCACACACATCCCCAGATATAAACAAAACGACAAACCAACCAATGTAAGCAATCCTTTACTGACATTCTCTTCCCAGGCGATTTTTGATTGTGTCAAGTTGATGGTTAAAATTAATCAGCACACGGCCTATCAATATATCTTCTTGTTGTATTTACTCTTTTGCGGATGATGTGAAATAATGTGTCTTAGTTACTCTTTCTATTGCTGTGAAGAGACACCATGGCCACAGCAACTCTTACATAGGAAATCATTTAATTGGGGTGG
Source organism: Arvicola amphibius (assembly GCF_903992535.2). NCBI lineage: Eukaryota > Metazoa > Chordata > Mammalia > Rodentia > Cricetidae > Arvicola > Arvicola amphibius. The sequence goes on along the minus strand of NC_052060.1, from coordinate 33,582,715 downwards.
CTATTCCTTTCAGAGGTTTAGTCTGTTATCATCACGGTGTGACACAGTGATTTGCAGGCAAAAATGGCACTAGAGAGGGAACTGAGTTTCCAACATGTTGAATTGCAGGCAATAAGAAGTGGTTTGTCTTACTAGGACTAGCCTGAGCACAGGAGACCTCAACGTCTCCCCACCCACGCAGTGACAATCTTCCCCCAACAAGCTCACATCTACTTCAAAAAAGCCATACCTCCTAATGGTGCCATTCTCTTTGGGAACAATTTTCTTTCAAGACACCCCATTCTAGTTTTCTTTTTTCTTATATAGTTCAGGGTACGGCCCTGAGAATAATGTTGCCAACACGTCTGTGTATCTGTATGCAATGGCTTCATGATAAGATGAAGTGAGGGGAGAGACAAAAGCGGCGCAGTGTCTGTCATAGTAGGGATCTTGAGTTGCATGAAAAAGTATGATTCTATGTGACTAATTGGCAAATAGCATAGACCGTGTGCCAAGGATTTGACGTTTCATTAAGTTACTCAAAGTGGCATGTAATTTAAAACATAAGATATACTTACATCTGGAATGTCTGTTTCTGTTTTGGGAACTGAGATGGTTATAGTTATCTGTTTAGGGAACTAAGTTGTTGATATTTAAATGAAACTGCAGCAAGAAAACTACCCAGCCAGGTGTGGTGGTGCACGCCTTTAATCCTAGCAGTTCAGAGGCAGAGGCAGGTGGATCTCTGTGAGTTCGAGGCCAACCCAGTCTACATAGTGACTTCTATGACAGCCAGGGCTATTAAACAGAGAAAACCTGTCTCAAAAATCCAAAAATGTTACATTTTTAATAACATTTCATTGCTAATCAAATATGAATTATCTTTCATTTTTTTTGTTGTTGTTGTTATTTTTTGTTTTTTGTTTTTCGAGACAGGGTTTCTCTATGGCTTTGGAGCCTGTCCTGGAACTAGCTCTTGTAGACCAGGCTGGTCTCGAACTCACAGAGATCCGCCTGCCTCTGCCTCCCGAGTGCTGGGATTAAAGGCGTGCGCCACCACCGCCCGGCTTATCTTTCATTTTGATACCTTACGTAGTTTTCATCAAGAAGATACTGGTACTTAATATGAATGTTTAAAAACCATATTTTTCAAAGAGAAATTTAAGTAAAAATCACTTGGAGCTGGAGAGATGGCACAGTAGTTAAAAGCATTTGTTGCTGGCCGGGCAGTGGTGGCGCACGCCTTTAATCCCACCACTCTGGAGGCGGAGGCAGACAGATCTCTGTGATTTTGAGGCCAGCCTGGTCTACAAGAGCTAGTTCCAGGACAGGCTCCAAAGCCACAGAGAAACTCTGTCTCGAAAAACCGAAAAAAAAAAAAAAAAGCATTTGCTGCTTTTACAAAGGACCCAGGTTAAGTTCCCAGCTACCATATGGTGACTTACAACCATATGTAACTCCAGTTCCAGGGAATCCAATATCCCTAGGTACACCAGGCACACATGTGGTACAAATACATCTATGCAAGTAAAACACCCATAAATATAAAATAAATAAATACATCTTTTTAAAAATTCCTGATCAGATGCAACGTATTTAGACTTTAAAAACTTCAGGAGAAAAATTATTTTAAAGTATACTAAAATACCTATGGTTTTGCTTAAATGCATAGAGAGATTCCTGCCTGTATATTTTATATAAATTTCAATCGAAGAAGATCTGTCTTCCTACAATATGTCTAATGTTAGCAACAAAAATGCGATCAAGGAAAGACTTTTGATGTCACTTATATATGAGAATGGAGCAAGAAGCACAGGGAAGGAGACTAGAGGAGGTGATGCTGACGCAGGAGTGAGAAAGTCGTCACAGGTAACTCTAAATTACCAAGACTTGTATCAATGAGAGGAATGGCCAAGGTGTTCTGGTTTCCTTTTTTGATCTTCTAAAATGATTGATAGCACAAATCTATCTTCTTTATGATACACAAGTTTAAAAGGTTTTGCACACCAAAAAAAATTACTTCAAAGCATTAGGCAGGTAGCTGAAGGCCAGACTTATTGTAATTATACATATATCGTTTATAGTTTATAATCTACCTGTTTAAGCTTATATCAAGAAGCTAATTTACCAAATGTAATTCGTAATATCTCACGTTTTAAATCAGTATTTTTAAACTGGAAAAATGCCTGTTTGGGAAAACGAATATGCCATTATCTGTAAAATACTTTGCAATATTAAGTTAGGAAAAAGTAAAAACGCATTAAGGTGATAGTTTCCTTTAATGTCTACTTTCCATTCTGAGAATATATCTGTAAATATATATAGACGTAACATACAAGTGAATGCATATTTATATGTTTCTTACAAGTATTTTGAAAAAGACACAGATTGTTATTATAGAGGAAATGCACATTAGGAAATAAAAGATAGTATATGGGAACTGTTTTTTTTTTTTTTTTAAGCCCTGGTAAATGGAGTGGATTCAAGAACATACCCTTTGGCTTGAACTCAAGGCATCACTGACTAAATAAAGCAAACGACAGTCTGTACCATAAAAAGGATAGTAAGTCAAATCATAGATCTCTTAAGATGGGACAGAATCATAAAGGACATTTGTCTCTACAGGAAACAACACACCATATTTTCAAACATTCTCTAACAAGGTTGAATTTAAAATGAATTTTTGATCTCAAGAAACTGGAAGAAAATTGATTGATATTTTACCCCTATTCAGAGAGGAAACATAAATTGATTAGAATTATGATGTTTGATTCTATGATATCATGGTATTGGCATAATTTTATGATCGTTATGAAATTAACTTTGAAATTTATCACAATCTTAGAAAATGGAGCATAAACTTGGTAAAAAAAATAGTCTTAGTAGGAATGTTTAGGCAGACTAGATTGAGAAAAGCAGAAATATTTAAAGACAATATTTCAGGAATATAATAAATAATTATTTTAAATAAAGTAACATTCCTTAGACTATGTGTTATACATAGATTTTTAAAACATTTAATTTTTAAATTAATTTAATAAAACAAAGACATTTAGTAACAAAGATAACATTAAAATATTCATTAAATGATGATAAATAAATCAATAAATGGCACATTTAAAAAATAAGAACTTCACAGATGGTATTTTTTTGTGGATGTCATTTTTCTCAGAGTACATTCTTATATGATCACACCATTATGTTAGAATCTTTCCTTTTTGGCTGTTTTATTATTGCTCATGAATTTCAATTTTCTTCTAACAAAAGTTGTTATGAACTCTATTATTTTTTGAAGCCCAGTCAACAACCTCGAATGTTTTGTTTTGAAAATTTAACTCTCAATTCTCTCAGTTGAATGGCTAATATATCTAAAATAGATCTTTTTGTGCATGTGTAATTTTTTGTAAATTATAGCTTCATTTTATTATGTAGAATGTCCTATTTAAAACTACTTCTAAGCTTTAATATTTGAAAACAAATAAGTAAAGAAGTGGTGGTTTGAATGATAATGGCCCCAATAGCCTCATAGGACCAGGGGATGCAGTGGACAGACAATAAGAACAAGGAAGTATCATGCCGTTAGGAATTATGAGTTTCTCTTAAGTAGCCATATAGACTTTGACTTAGGTTAATGATTAGTTAGGGAAGGTAATGTGTCCTAGAAGCTAGGCTAGCTCAAGTGCTTTTCATCTTAATGTTGGTAAATGTGTTCCTGGGTTTCGGTGTGTATGATAGTTAAAACAAACTTTAAATAATGAATTAAGTTTAGGTTAAGATGTTCTTTTTGTTGTTGTTGTTCATGGTAGAAAATCTTGGGGAACAATTTAAAGTTAAGAAAGGCACACTTTTAATAGTTAAGTGAGGGACTCATTGAGTTCAGAGAACAAAAGAATGGCAGCCTGGTTATTACTGGTTGATGTACCTTTCTTGCTAGGATGGGTTGGTGACCTATGGTGATGATTAATTCCTTATACCCATTCCTGCCCTCAGCTGCCTGATACAAAAAACTGCTATTGTTGATGAGGATTTAAAATAGAGCTGGCTGGCTGCTTTTCATATTTAAATATTTAGATTAGTGATTCTTTTAAGAATTTTATTATAAGATTACTCTTTGAGATAAAAAATAAAGTGATTGATCCTTTCTTTGTAACCGCATAATGCAGCCTGCCAGTAAAAGAACTGACTAAGAAAAAGACCTTGCTTGTTTATACTCTGCTACTCTCTAACAAGTTGCTTGAACATGAATATATATATACACTTGGGGATAATTAGCTTTTCACTGCTAATACATGAAATGTTTAATCATGCAAGGGCAATTAATACTTGAAATGTTTAATCATGTAAGGAAAATGAAAAATATGTTGTTTTTTTACTTGTATTCTTTGCAATCATCTACTTAAAATACAATGTAATGACATGTAATTTTTATACTGCTTGAAAGATTTTGTGGGGATATATAAGCTGTAAGAAAAAAATTAAGAAGGAATTCACCTGGATAGAGGTGAGAAAAAATAAACATATAGAGAGATGATAGAGAGACCCTGAAAGAAAAATTGAGGAATTAGTTCACTAACTCCGTGGCTCTTCCTCAATTCTTGAACTACTGAAGACTGTTCCTCAGAGCAGCACTAAACCTCTTAGCTGTAAGCCAATCCCAATAAATGTTTTCCTTTATAAGAGTTGCCATGGTCATGGTGTCTCTCAACAGCAATAGAAAATCGAAGACAGTAGGCAATTTCCTGTCCTTGAAATATGCTCAGAATCACACCACCTATTGAGGTGGAATAATCGTTCTGTACACTGTGTGTATGTATTACTCTCATTGCTTAATAAAAAGCTGACAGGGTGGTAGCCATGAAGGAAGTATAGGTGGGACACGGAGAAACAGAAGACTCTGCGAAGAAGAAGGAAAGTCAAGGAAGACACCAGTCAACCACCAAGAAATGGGACATGGAGAAAATGAGGTAACAAGCCGTGAGTCATGTGGCAAACTCATGGAAACATGATTTAAGTGTAAGAGTTAGCTAGTTAGCATGAACTATTGGTTGGGCATTCATAAATAGCATTGTCTTTGTGTGAAAATTTGGATGCAGCTACTGAGAGGGAGCAGGCAGTCAGGACAGGAAAATATCCAACTACACCTTTTCTTAGCTTCAATTCTGTTATAGCTTTTGCAACATCTTAATCAGTTGTCTAGAGTTCAATTGAAAACATCCTGTTTTCATTGTTTCTTCCCCATTCTTTAGTCGTAGTGGATTTCCTAGAGAATGCTCAAACTATCTTTACTATGAATTTTAAGACTTTATGTCATCTGAAAAGCTACTACTATGCAGTTTCATTTCCTAGTAAGGATAATATCAATAAATACTAGTATTACAGAATGAGTGCTAATATAAATGACCCTGTTGACTTTACATTCTGACAAAAGCATGTAGTATTTAATGTTCTCTCTGGACTTGCTTCATACTTCATAACATTGTTGGAATCAACTAAACTAAGTTTTTAATTCTTAATATTAATTCTATTTAGTTTCTTCATTATGGTACTCACATATAATTTTAATGTCCTATGATATTTTTTTCAGATTTTCTTATTTATTTATCTTTGGTTAGAGTGATCATGTGATCTGACTTTGGTGTTACAGTAATCACATGGCAACTCCCAGAATAATGAAAAATAAATTGATTACAATCCATTTAAAAATAAAATGCTGGGGTCTCAGCCCCAATTCTGCAGCAGAACACCCGCAGCAGCCTTCTCTCCCCCCCCCATAATGCACCCCGCTCCGTTCCCACCTCTGTGGATTCCTCTGACACTTCCCTTATAACCTATCCCCTTTTCCCAGACACCAACCTGAGCAGGTGCCCACTGCTATCCCAAGGGACACTCTAGTCAGGCAGAGCAAGTAGTTGAGAGCAGATTCACACTTCTCCTTCTACTTCTCCAGAAACAAGCCCCTTTCTCCCAAACCCTGTTCTGTTAATAAACAAAACAAAACATGCTGTGCTCTCCCTTCCCTCTTTGAACCCATTTCTAATGTATCACAATGAGTAGTCCAAGGAAACAGGTCCACAGACAATTTCCCTAGGCAACAAACAGCCGTCTTCATACAATCTATTTTCAGGTCTTTTTCTTAGGTTTTAGTTATTTTAGAACATTCAGTACCTGTTATAACAGTGTAGTGGCTCCAGTGGAGACATATTGTTCTGGCTGTTGGGACTTTATGCAGATATATTTATTCAGATGGTAGTTGCATGATCACAGACGTCTGATAGTGATAATATCTGGGTTTTGTTTCTGTTGAGTGAGTGTTTTGTTCCTTGCTTTCTGTCCTTTCCTTGGACATTAGGAGAGTGTGATGGCTGTGTGTTTGTGTGTGTTTATGTGTGTGTGTGTGTGTGTGTGTGTGTGTGTGAGAGAGAGAGAGAGAGAGAGAGAGAGAGAGAGAGAGAGAGAGAGAGAGAGAGAGAGAGAGAGAAGAGGATCAGGTGGCAAGGAGGAAGGGAGATGAAATATAGAACAAGGGAATGAGGGGAGAGACAGCTAAAATTGAAGGCCATTTGAGTGATATTATGGAAACCTACTGCAGTGAAACCTTCCTATATTATACGAAGGTCATCCTAATAACATCTCCAAAATGAGGATGAAGAAACACCAACTGACAATTTCTTGTCACCAAATATGTTTCTAATGTTGGGACTGGGTTTCATCAAATTGAGTTGTTAGCTGAAAGGGTCCCTGGAATGCATCAAACCCCAGGCTGTTGCCATGACAATAGATTACTCTCCATAAACTGATAGCAAGCCCCCATTGCTCAAGGCAGCACCAATACAACTCATTTAGCATGTATCAAGCTGGTGCCTACATAGAATCTCCACCCCTATGTTCTAGTGTCTATGACACAGAACAGAGTACCAAAAGAGAAACAAATGTTAGCACCAACCCAGTCACAAAGTCTTTGACCTACATACAGTCTGCACTGCCTGTAAAATATGCTACAGAAATGGTGGCATAAACCTCAAGGGAGTAACCAACTGATCTCTGACTAAAGGCCTTCTCCATAAAATGGAACCCATACCTGACACTGCTTTGGTGGCAAAGAACCAGAAACTCTATAGTCCGGAAACCTAGAGTAAAACCAAGAGCTACTTCTATAAAGCAAAGCAAACAAACAGAAAATCTCTGATTCTTGGGTCGTTTCTTGAAAGTCTTTTATTTTTCTATTGGCTTGGTTTGTCCAACTTCAATAGAATCATTTCTTTGTTTTATTAATTTTATTTTGTTATTTTTTTGTTGTTTTCTCTCAGAAGCTTATTCTTTTCTAATGAGTGATAGAAAGGGAGTGGCTCCAGATGAAAGAGGAGGCGGGAAGGAAGTGGAGGAAGGGGAAATGTATTCAGATTACATTGTATAAGATAGGAAATTTTGATTTGTGAAACGGAAAACTAAAATTAAATAGTCATTAAATGTCTCACACACATAGGTATGAATTGTCTTGTGTTTATTATTTTGCTACAAAATTTGCATATCGAAACTACCTAGAAAACAGATGCTATCTCTTTTGTTCACATATACTGAAATACTAAATAAAAAAGATGATCATTTTACATATTTGTGCTTATTCTACATCAACAGATAAACTGTTTATGTATGCAATGAATTATTTTTCCATGGAAGATAATGTGGTAAAGTACAGAAAACAGTACCTGTTTATATCCATTTATGTACACTATATTTTTGTTATCCAACAAACTTTCTTTATGTATTTAATTTCACAGTAAAAGGTATAAATTTAAATTTGGCCGATTAGTACCATGTAGTTATCTATAAAATACTAATTACTATTGATTACTCAGTATACTAATATGCAGTTCTCTTAAGGAACAAGGCATAAATCCAGGCAGTCATGGTACATGCCTTTAATACCAGCACTAGGGAGGCAAAGGTAAGTACATTGCTGTGAGTTTGAGGCTAGCCCAGTATACAAGACCTAGTTCTAAGGACAGATAGGGCTGCTACAAAGAGAAGCACTGTCTTGAAAAAACAAAAAGAAAAAAGAAACAAAGGACAAACACATTCTTCTTTTTCCATTCATAAAATTTTTATTCCACTTACATGAACTTTAATACATGTGTTCTTAACAATTATGCTTGGATTGTTCACGAGAATCTCCTAAGACATGGAAACAAAGCTAGCCGTCATCAAGTCTTCCCTGTTCACTATTTTTACAGCACATGCATGTTTATCAAAAAAAGAAAAAAATCACAAAAGCAAAAAACAAAACAAAAAACTTAAAAAAAAGTTAAATACATGGGATCTGTCTACCGCTGTGCTTCTTAGCACGGAGCAGCCAACACAAGCAATTCATTACCACAGCTTCACTGCTACCTTTGTTCCTAGATTGCCTAAAACATTTAAATACAAAGGAAATGGGTAGCGAAAATAATGAAAGCAAACGGCAGGTAACTTTACAAATAATGGAATGTGAACCGTTTCTGCCCTTATCAGAGTAAGCTGGGTCACACCTTTGTCTGAGAGCCACTTCTGGAGCTGTGGTCAAGAGTGCGCGTGCAGAGACACACCATCCCAAGGTGTATCCAAGGGATATTTGTTTGTACCACAGCCTCACAAGGGCTCCAAACCTTAAAGTACCCACAACAACTACACTCATGATTGGAACCCATTGTCCCTTTATTCCCCACCAGTACAAACCAGCATGTAGGCAGTTGATGTGGGAGGGTCTTCTGTTTCAATAAAGAAACTGCCTTGGCCAGCCCTTAGGTGGGTGGAGTATACAGAACAGGAAGAAGGAAGTGAGGTAGATGGCTCAGACAATTGCCCTGCCTCTACAGCCAGATGTGATGAAGCCAGCCACCAGGTCCATTCGTGCTGAATCTTTCCCGGTAAGACACCATTCGTGGTGTTACAAAGATTATTAGATATGGGTTAGTTAAGATGTGAGTAAGAGGCTGAAACTAATGAGCCAGGCAGTATTTAAAAGAATACAGTTTCCGTGTAATTATTTCAGGGCATAAGCTAGCCGGTGGCTGGGAGCCGGGCAGGATGAAAAGCAGACCTGCCCACAGCTCCACACACTACAGGCAGTTTTCTTTGCTTAGACATGGAAGCAGTTTTAACACTGGCCCTTCTGAAGCCACAATGAACCAAAAGTACTATGCCAAACATGTATAACTCATGTAAAAATTCCACATCCCCACATTGGCCACCTCAGGATGAAAACGAGTGACTCCCTAAAGCTAACTGGCTCTACTCCCCTAATATTAAAACATAAAAGCCACATGGGAAATATAGAAATTCAGACACATTCTTTAATGTATCACTAACTGCCTATGATTAGACTGAAAATATAACAGTATGGTAGTGTCTTCTACATGGGCAGAAAAGCAAATAATAAATGAACCTGAGATTACTTTTGTAATGATTGTAACTAAGTCATGCTCTGTCCTTTATTACCTGAAGAGCTTCAGCTTTCACTTAGTGTGTTTAGTGAACGTCTCCACATGATTTCACACAGTACAAGCTTTGTCTTGTCATTTTAATGAAGTTTTTAAAATTGTAATTGTTTGCTACTAATATTTGTTTACAATGCTGTGTTATTTATGTTTTCATTCATCCTTTTGGGTGTGTGGTGAGGGGTCTAATGAGGCTTCCATGGAATAATTTCTGAGCATTACTCCTCCTATGCTTGCTGATGATAGGGGTTATCAGTGTTTTACTGTAAGGTTTACTACATTGATTTTAAGTCATGCTTATCTTCCTAATGATACATTATCTTCATGGCTATGCAGCGCAGAACTTCCTGGCTAACGTACTTTTATAACTTTTACCTAGCTGCATTCTACAAAATATATGAACATTTGCCCAATAGTTCAATTTCTTCTCCAAAACAAATATACAATAAGAAGTATTTAACTTTCAAGGCAAGATAACCAATCCTTCGCATGTTTGGAATGCTTTGTGCATCTAGAAACTAATCTCAATTGTATTTCCTCAATTGTATTTAATGTTGATAACTTCTCTTTCTTAAATTAAATTTGGTAGCTATTTCATTGGTAGAGATTTCCCGCACAATCATTTTAAAATTATATCTCCTTTCTAAGTGTATAATTAATCAACACTCCTGAGAAAATTTTACATTTTTAATATAGAAAAATGCAGTGTGCCTAATGGAATTACCTAGTAGAAAATGCACATATCATCTTCTTCTTAATATGTTATGCTAGTAAGGTTAATAAGTATAAGTCCATATGTGTTCATTTGTCAGTTATACCATATTTTATCTTCTCATAAAATTAATTGATTTGTCTCACCTAATATATGCTATTAAAAAGCTCCCTTCACAGTTGTGGGTTCCATTCTAAATCCAGACTTCTTCAGTTCATTTTTGAGAGTGGGGGAAGTGGGATGAAAACAGCTTATTGTCCAGCATCTGTTCTCTGATATTTGGGCAAACTAAAACATACTCAGTTAATACTTGAGATAACTGAGCTCATTCTCTAGAGTTTATTCAAATAACTTCTTGGATTCAAAATACTCAAGAAAAGAAGCTACAGAATAAATAGCCAATAAAACACTAGAATAATGTATATTTCTCTGGTGTGGAGAGAAGGTTCCATTTAGAAACATCTTAATGCTGTTAATACATGTCAATACATGTCTCTTAGATAGAGACAATTCCCTAATAAGTATTCATTCTTTCCATTGAAGCAAAAACAAAGTTACATTTTTTTTAAAAAATATGGACCAGAAGTTTTGAAAGTACAGCTTTTAAGAAAGATAGAAATCTATGACTAGTATATGAGTATAAAGTGGAAATGTAGTAAGAAATTGTTTATTCATTAATTAATGGGAAAATTTCTGGCCAGTGGGTCTCAACCTTTCTATTGCTGTGACCCTTTAATACGGTTCATATTGTGGTGATTGCCAACCATAAAATTATTTTCATTGTTACTTATAAGTGCAATTTGGCTACTGTTATTAATTTCCAGATAATAATTTACATTACGTCAAAAAATCTAATATTTTTGGAGACAGAGGTCTGTGAAACGGTTTGTGACCCAAAGGTTGAGAACCACTTGTCTTGGAAATTATGAGTACATAAGTGTTGTTTGTATATAGTTAGTTGAATAAGGGGTGTCCTTAGCAGTCCTTCTGGGTCAGATGTCTACTAGTTAGCATATTACAGGAAAATGAAGCAGAATCCTATGGGAATGCATGCCTTTTACATTAATTACCAAGATATTGATGTCTGTGTTTTCTCCGAAGTTTTTGATAGTTCATTCTTTTAATATCAGTCTATAATCTTAAAAGAAATCTAAGGTTGGGGAGATGGCTCAGTGGTGAAGAGTACTGGCTGCCCTTGTGCAGGATCTGCTTGAGATCCCCAGAACTCACATGGGAGCTAACCATCATCTATAATTTTAATTCCAGGGGACGTGGTGCCCTCTTCGTCAGTGGGCACCATGCACAAACATGGTACAAGTACACCTATGCAAGCAAACCCTTATCTTCATAAACGATAAACAGCAATGTATACTTGCTGAAAGGGAGGGTCTTAACTGATGAGACAGTTAAGAGTGTAAGAGAACTTGCTGTGTTTGTAGAGGACTTTGGGTTAGGTTTCCCACACTCTAGCTCAAAACCCAGTGTACCTCCAGCTTTCAAAGATCTGATCACCTCTTCTGGCTCCACAGGCATCTGCAACATGAGGTAGAAATATGCAACATCAAGACACACACACATATATATGTGTGTGTGTGTGTGTGTGTGTGTGTGTGTGTGTATAATCTATAAAATCTATAAGAGGGGACCTGAGCAGACTCAATAAGCTGAACACCAAAATTTCTTTTTTATACATAATTTTTTTTTATTTTGCTTAAAATTATAACTAACAACCTAAATACTCCACAACTACAATAGATATTTTCTTATAATATTGCTCCTTACTTATCTTTATTTGCATTTAAAATGTAACGTGTGGAGATAAGAATGCTAAATGGAGTTTCCTCAAAGCTCTCCTGGGAGCATTTCTTTTGTTTTCTTGACTGTTGTCTGTGCCGCAGCTCTTTTGTTGCGGTTTCTAGCCTGCTTTGTGTCTGCCAAGCACTGCTCTGAGCGCTCAGAAAAAGAGCGACAGAAAAATACTAGCTCCTTCCTCAGCTCACATTAACATTTAGGGGAAGGCAGGAAGTGACATTCACTAAAGCAGAATTTTTAATCTCAGAGAGTTATTCATGCTATTTAAAACTAAAGTAAAATGGAAATAAAATCAGAATAATGGGAGAGGAAATATCGGAGGAGGACAGGATAAACAGAGTGTCAGAGGGCAGCTGCTGATAGGAAAGTCAATTGTTCAAAGATCAGTAGACAGCAAGTCACTTCTGAGACATGTCTTCCCTTGGCATAAGGCTGCAAAATCAAAAAATATGTCTACCATATTTGACAGACAAATTGAACTTATCTAATGCACTTTTCACTCAAATTTCCATATAGGAGAGTTGGTTTTGTTTCTAGACATTTGTCAAAATGTAGAACAAAATATGAGTTCCATTTAAAGCCCTAGGGAAGCCATCAATTATTACAGTATTAGATTTATTTTAATGATTTGCCAAATTAAATTTCAAAGAAGTCTGTTTCAGGGACTGAGCTGATCCTGTTGAACTCTCAGAATGTGTGGAATCAATGGTGTCTTTGTCTCTGTCTTCATAGTTGCCATTCATTGCTTAAAGTTGATTCCCTGGAGGATTTATTGCAGCTTTAGAGGACTATGTGTTCATGGGGACGAGATTTCAGACCCCAAATGTGTTCATGTTACCAATACCAAAATCCCCTTCCTTACCATTCCCACAGACTCAGATCACTTCTGTCCTCTTCTACTTTTGATAAGAAACAGTTGTATACTCACCACAAAGACTGCATCATCTGTGTCTTTCAACATGTTAGGCGCTGAATCATGTCTCCTTCAAAAGCATACGCTGAATCATGTCTCCTTCAAAAGCATACGCTGAAGCACTAACCTCCAGCATTTACACAGCTGATGTTATTGGGAAATAGACGCCACATGCACTCTTGAGTTCACCCTGGACTAGGATGGATCTTTTGTGTCCGTTCCCATGACTATTCATGAAGGACACATTTACATAGACATTCGTGGAGAGCACCATGTGACCATCGAGTCTCTGACTCAATAGCAAAGAACAGCAGTGAGCAGGAGTCCTGGGAAAAGGTCTTTCCTTCAGATATGCAGAGAGATAAGGCCTTGCCAACTCTGAGCCTCTTATCTCAGTGCCTGTTACATAGCACATTTTTGTGCTTAAAGCATTCAATTTTATGTGCTTTGTTGGAGCAATATTAGCAACTCATATGATATTTGTTACATCAAATGATTTCTTACTCATTTAGAACACTTCTAAGATATTTATTTACTGCTGCCCTAAGAGATATTCATCATTGTATTCCTATTGAATGAAAGGATTCTCCCTAAGGTTGCAGTCCATTAGGTTCTGCTAATTTGTAAGTTTTTAACCAAAACAAATTACTTTCCAGTTTTGGACTGTAGAGAATAAATCAGTTATAAAAATCTCATGCCTAAATTTATGACATCTATTATTCGCTTTTCAATGTATATTGATGTGGGAAGTCCTTCTGTATATGTGTTGCTTTTATTAGTTAATGAATAAAGAAGTTGCTTTGCCTGTGATAGGGCAGAGTAGAGCTAGGCAGGAAAACTAAACTGAATGCTGGAAGAAAGAACGCGGGGTCAGGGAGATATCAAGTAGCCACCAGAGGAAGATGAACGTTAAAAAGAAATCCCACACTAGCTCAGAATTGAGTTTATAAAGGGTTATTTACGTAGGGGTAGACTCACAGATCACAGTCCTCTGAATGAACAGGGAACAGGAACTGAATCCAGCAGCTGGAAGAGAGAGCGAGCACATGCCTTTTATTGGGCATTTATAAAAGCCATGTTAAGTGGGCTGGTATCTTAAAGGCTATTGGCTGAAGGACTTCCTACAGCAGTATATCATCTATTGGTTCACTTTACTTCCAAAGTCAGAACTTAAACTTTGATTCCTTTAATCTCTCAGTTGTAGACACTTTATTGTCTTACATATTGTATAAAATTAGAAAAAACCCTTTATGCCTGTTTTAAGCTCTACCTTGTTTTAGTTTGTTTGTTTTCTCCTAAGCTTTTGCTTCTCATTGATATTTATATTTACAATGCATTTGATGCCCCTGTTGGTTTTAGTAACTCTGGTGAGACTGTCTTAGGTTTATATATTTTTACCCATTATATCATCTTTATTTCCACTATGCCAACAGTATGACATAGCCATAGAGAAGCAAGTACAATTGTCATGTTTCAGTGACTTTAAATTCCAAGTCTGGGTGAGTTTGCTTTTCCACCCTGACTAAACAGAGATATTTCAATTGTCTTCCTTAAAACTTTTTACTTTCTTGTGAATATTTTTTAACCACAAATATTCTTTTACTTTAATTCCTTATCATCTTACTATTAAAATAATTTACTTACTAAGCCACTAACTATTCTGTTGATAAATAGATCATATCTTTTTCAGTGTGTTATATGTGTTAGGCCAGAAGCTTTTCAAAGAGCATTCCTTCCAGAGGGACCCCTTCTTTGCTCATACTGCCATTCACTCACGTTGACTGCCCCTTCAGGCACTCATTAGCACTTGTGAAACAGGCTAAATGTTACATTGATAGTAGTATTAATTGACTGACTCACTTATTTATTTATTTAATTAGATATACAAATCTCACAATGTAGCGCTGGCCGGCCATAAACTCACAGAACTCCACCTGTCTCTGCCTCATAGATGCTGGAATTAAAGATATTTAGCACCGTGTTCAGATATTGATAGCACTTTCTATCTTTATTTACTGCATTTTTTCCTGTTATGATTTTTATTTTTTTAATTTTATTTATTTTATTTTTTTATTAAAAATTTCTGCCTCCTCCCCGCCTCCCATTTCCCTCCCTTTCCCCCCCTTCCCTCCCCCTCCCTCTCCAGTCTGAAGAGCAGTAAGGGTTCCCTGCCCTGCTGGAAGTCCACAGTCCTCCCCCCTCCATCCAGGTCTAGGAAGGTGAGCATCCACACAGGCTAGGCCCCTCCAAAGCCAGTACATGCAGTAGCATCAAAACCCAGTGCCATTGTCCTTGGCTTCTCAGCAGCCCTCATTGTCTGCCACGTTCAGAGAGTCTGGTTTGATCCCATGCTTTTTCAGTCCCAGTCCAGCTGGCCTTGGTGAACTCCCATTAGATCAGCCCCACCATCTCAGTTGGTGGGTGTACTCCTCAAGGTCCTGACTTCCTTGCTCATGTTCCCCCTCCTTCTGCTCCTCCTTTGGATCTTGATAGACTATGTTAGGTGTTAATTTAATTTTAATTTTCTACAAAGTGTAGACATTAAGATTTTGTTTTCTAAAAATTGAATCTTAAGTGCAATAAAAGACTAAGAAAGGTTTTTTTTGTTTTATTTTGTTTTGTTGGGGTTTTTTGTTGTTGTTGTTTTTTTTTAAAATTTGGATGCTGCCATTGCAGGCTTTGTTAAAAACAATAATTCTCGACAGTTGATTTGTTAGTTCATCTATTGAAGCAAATCTAATGAAGACTTACTAAAAGATGCTTACTTCATGGGGAAGGAAGCAAGACTAAAATGATGAGCCAGCTAATAAGCTTTATGGCCAAGCATGGTAACCCAGTGGGTTAATAGGAGACTCCCTGCCACAGTAAAAGCACAGCATCCCTTTGTATGGTGTCTCTCAAAGCCCTTTCACATACAGAGAACATAATCATTGTGAGGCACTGGATATCCCATTAGATTCCTGACATGAGTTCCAAGCAAAGCACTTCACAGGCTGTCAGGCAACAATTTGAAGATGCAGTCCTAAGGGAAAGGGGTCAAGAAAAACGAATGAGCTCCACTCCCATGTGCTACCGTCTGAGTGAGCACACACTTTCCCTAGAAGGCTTTCTCATATTATATTTATATTTTTAGTCTCAAAATTGTGGAAAGTGTGTCTATATGTTTTTGAGTCATTTTATCTCATGTCTGTACTTTCAAAGCTTTTCTCAAGCCCTGTGAAAACTATGCTATTGTTTTATTCTTCCCATTCATATCATGGTCATTTGGATTTTTTATTTGAAACACTCCTGTGACAAATGCAGAGGCATTGACTAGCTAGCTCATGGCCCTTTATTTGCTACTATATAGACAGGACTTCTCATGGACAATTGGGCTGACTTTTGCTACAAACTTTTCCTTTGCGCTGTTTGTGTCTCTTGGAAAAATGTAAGAAAATGTGCATTTTTTAACCAGAAGAAAAGTATTCTTAAATTCTATTTTTATATTACATATCTCATATATATTAATTTTATTTTACACACTTATATTCTGTTTGTATTTTAATTAATAATTTGTATATTTTCTGTTATGTGTGTGTATGTTTGTCTATGTTGTGATAAGTCTTATCCCCGGAGCTAGAGTTATAAGCTATTTTGGATCACATAGTCTGGAGTTGGATACTTATTCTGGATTCTCAAGAAGGTTTGTATATGCTTTTAACCACTGAGCTACTGATACAGCTACTTGATATCATTTAGGAAGTATTTTCTTATTTAATCTGTTGTGTTTTTCCTAAGTTTCTAAGAATTTAACAGACTAAATCATTTTTGTATGTGATGCTTCATTCTTGACAATTTTCTTTCTTGTTCAGCTCCCCTCTCCAACACCTCCCATGTACATCTTCTTTCTATCTCCCTGTCTGTCTTCCAAGAGAAAAGATACAGAGCTGGAGAGGTGGCTTGGGTGATAGAGTATGTGATTGCACATGCATGCAGATCTACCTGATATTAACAACACTGTTTCCTACTAACACCATTGCTCCAGCTTATGTGATATCCTTCAAATTATGCTATTTTCAATATTACAATTTTAATGGGAAATTACAACAAAGTAATTGAAGAAGATTGTTGTCTGAATAGTTATATGAAACAGAAATAACAGACAGTAAGATACTTCTACTATAGAATGTTTGGAGAGGAGAAATTCCATCAACTCTAAGAAGCATATCGTCTATTAAAGAAAACATGGTCATTTACTTTCAAAGGCAGAAAGACAGGATGTGATTATTTATGAACATCTTCAGTTTGAGGGATCCTCTTTCTGACTCTGGCAGGAGTGGGACTGAAGGATATAGGGGAAGCTTGGATTCGATTTTTAGAAGTTGTGTCCTTTCTGCCTTTTGCTCTGTTCAACTGGGAATAATTAGAGTCAACAGTTAAAAGAACGACACAAAATAACTCCAGCCATGAGAATTGATCGGAGATGTGAAAGCACTGGAGTCCTAACGTGAGAGTGAGTTGGAGAGGTACTGAGAAGTGATATTTCTCTAGGAAATGTGTGAAAGAGGCTGATAAGGGGTCTTCCGAGATGTAAAAGACCAGAGAGATTGTGTTGGCATGGAAACTAAAGGGGGAGAGTCTAAAAGTGCGTGCTGTAATATCAAATGTGGCCAACCAAAGAACAATTCTAATTGTCTTAAGTTTTAGGCAAATGTTATAAAAGCTTGTTACAAAAGGTCAAGAGACAATAGTTATTAAATTGCAGAAAAAAAAATGCAGGCACAGCAGTCCTGGTATGGATATGAGCATAAGAACTCACAGACACTTTGATATCAATTACAAGACCTGCATGAGTTCAAAGGAAACAAAAATCTCAACATGCAGAAGGGTGAGTGGACAGAAAATTCTGCCTCTAACCCAGAAGCTATTTGCAATTGGTATTTTATGGAAAAGGGAAAATCACTTTCCTCCAACAAAGTGTTCTAAGTGTATCAACCATATTCCATGGCAGGCCCCACTCCCGGGAGTAGTTGGCCAATACAAAATTGGAAAGAATATAATGGATATTTATGGTATTTATTTTTTGTAATATAAAGAAGCAGTAACTAAACAATTGCAGAGCAAAGGATGGTTTGGTGGTCCACTTCTTTAATCCCAGAACTAGAGAGACACAAAACAAGTAGGTCTCTACAAATATGAGGCTGGCTTGATCTACAAAGCTGGATTCCAGTCCAGCGTTTGCTACACACTGAACTTCTGTCTTAAAAACAAAACAAACTAAAATCCCCTAAGAAGGAACGAATGAAGAGACTCACTTATCATTGCAAAATATGCAAATAGTGAATAACATACTCAGACCATTTAATTTTAAAAGAACTTCAATACAACTTATTTCAAGCACGAAAGAAGTAATAAGCTAGTCTTGAAAACATTAAGTGTCAGAACAATAAATTCCGGCATACCTATGTTTCAAAGGATCTACACATATATCCTACCACTCAACAATTGTGACCAGAGTGCTCAACAATGTGCAACATGTCAGCACATGTGGATGGCGATTAGTAAGGCTTCATCCCTTCATCCCTAGGGTCATGTCCAGAGAATTTTGAAGTGAGTAATGATGAATGACGCTAGATCATAGAAAACAAACACTGTGAAGAATTTTAAATAGGCTTCATAACTGAGTCACAAGGTCCCAAGTACCCAATTTTTCTGTGTCAGGAACCGATTCTCTGTCAACCTATCTGAAAAATAAGCTAAAGGTGTAAATGTAACATCATTCATACTGCCTTAACTTTAGTGAGTACTTTGCTTCTTGATGCTTAAGTGTTGGATGTGTTTACGAAGACGAACCGAACAGTATACCTGAGATAGTAAATGACACTTCTGAGCACAACTATTTGAATTGTTCCATATAATACATTTTTTAATTATGAAAATTAATAAATTCAACTGAAGCACACCTGTTTAGGTGACCAAACCTGACCGCATTGATTAGGTAGGCAGTGGTTTCTCCTGTCCACACTAGCCTGCAGTACATTATTGAAATGCTGACCAAGCAAAGGGGAATTTTAATTTTAATTTTAATTGCTCCACACAATCCAATATGGGTCTAGCTTGACATAAAATGAATCACAGAAAACTCACAAAGTTGATCTTTTCGTGGCACACCCAACACCATAAGTTACTGTCTTCTTCATCAAGATCATGTAAATGCCTTTAATCATACTAATTTGGCCAGTGAATTCTCCTGCAGATCAGTTTTCATAGAGCTGCTTAAGGACTACCCATTGAGGCTGAAGGTAGAATATTTAAGCAAGGGTATGCCTTTTATCTACTAGAAGTAGTTTGAATAAATCATTGGGTCTGACATTCTTGTCAGTGAACAGTTTTCTACTTAGTCCAAATTAGTCTTTTCCCAATTTATCTATGAAATGTAAGGAATATTATGCTAGCTATGTAACAAGTGAGGAAATTTCAGCTGTGGAAGGACCATTTGTCAGTTTCCTTCAGCACTGGCTTTAACCGATAAGTTCAAAATTTTAAATATCTACAATGAGTTGGAGTTTTGAGATATGTTTTATGAGAACATTTCCTGAATCATTGAACAATTTACAGTTTTTATCACCATATAAGCATATCATATCACCACTGGCTGTTAAAACTACCTAGAAAAGTGGGTGTTAAGTTTATTCCTACATTTATTTAAAACAAGTAATTTTAAAATAGACTTCTCATGTTGAATACATGGTACTCTTAGTAAACAATTATATAACAAAATGGTATGAGGATATATGGATAAATCATATTTTTATATTGTTACTTCCTATAATACAAAGAGTTGCATAGTTTTGTAGTCAGAATTTGTTTTTCAAGGTGTAAGTGACACAATACATATCTCAATGATATTCAGCCATACAATAAAAATATGTACATATTTATGCATACAAGTACCCCAAATGTTTGAAGGTCACTCTACATTTAAAATGTCAAGTGTTTTTGTTTTCTTAAACTGTTTGGATATATATTACATTTTTGATCTTATCAAGAACTGTTAATAGCTACAGTTTTAAACTGTATTGAGCATGTCTTTCTTTGTATCACCCCATAGAGAAAAATTGTTGACCATAGTTCAAAACGTTTTCCTCTGATTCCTAAATGCAAAAAAATTTTAGCAGCGTATGACAATTTCAAAGGGAAGCACATGTTCTTAAAATGTAGTGTATAGAAAATGGAAATTGGCTTCTTTGTTCTTTCTTAAAATGTGAATAACGGTAAAGTCAGAGGAATCTTGTTCTTTTTAATAATTTAAACTTTATAATATTCTTATATATTTCATCAAATGAGCCCATATTCAAACTCTAAAATCTATTTAAAATATGCCTTTTCTTCCTACTGTTCTTTCAATTTTTCATATTATAAGCCTAATTCTCTAATCCACAGGTTTCCCCATGAGGTGAGGAAAATTGCAATTCTCACCCCTGTGGGAGCATTGCCATTCTCTGCAAGCCTGTTCTACTCTCAAGACCCAGGAGACATTGAGAAGTGGTGTGCATCCCCTGGCGGAGTGAACTACTCCAAGTTTCTGCTATATTTTGTTTAAGTATGACGCAGACAGACAGAAAGACAGATAGGAAAACAATTACACGAACAGAAAAATGAACAGTGTGTGTGTGTGTGTGTGTGTGTGTGTGTGTGTGTGTGTGTACGTCAATGTTACTTCAGGGAATGCAATTTTTTCCTTACAATAGGAAATAGAAATGGTTTGATATAAAACTAATTTAGTTGAGTCTCTGTGGCTGAGGTTGCACTATAGGGAAAAGAGGAATAAACACTAGAAATGGAGGAGAAGCTCTACTTCCTCATGTAAATATATATTATGAAATTCCTGCAACGTTAATACAAACTTGCAGCATTTTATCTTCCATTAAGTACTGTAATCTAGTGAAAGACTCTAGTGCATGAGAGAAGGGTTTAAAATCTGTAAACTTATTCTTATACCAAGTGACTCATGAGTAAACCCAGAACAATTTATTTGTGGAGTGATTGAAGGACAGATGAATGAATCTGGGCAAGCTTTACATATTCATATTGATGTCTTGAGCATGAAGACAAAGAATAAACACAAACTTCATTTGTGTTGCTTCAAAAATAAGAACTGCAGTTCTTTCTAAAGGGTGTTTTATATTTTATTATAATCCCTAATATGAAGCAAGTTTAGAAATTTCCAAGTGTACCCATATATTGATTAATAAAACCTTTCAGGACGCAGAAAGTTTTGGAATTTTAATTTTCAAGTAAAAAGTTTTTATTTCTATTTATTGAAGGAAATTACACATTAGGATCTGAAAATTATGAAAGAGACAAAAATATTAGTGCACCAAGGATAAAAAAAATGAAAGAAATGAGAATATAGTGTCATAAACCCACTATGTATTTTCTTCATGCTCATCTAACACAAGATGTTGACAGACAGAGGAGAGGGATGCAGTGTTTCTATATTTGTATTTTCATTTGATTTATTTCATACTACAGAGAAAAGAGAAATGGTTTACTTCATTAACGAAGGTAAATATTTACCTACTTTAAAAAAACCACTTTGCACAAATGCAAATGGTACACATCTGTGAGATATCAAAACATCTGTCAAATGCTTTGTTTTTGTGCCCAATTCTTCAGCACAAACATCTGGTGAAATTTAATCTCAGGATCTAATCTCCATCTGCATTTAATGTTCAGATTTTCTTAACAATCTGCTCTCTCCCCAAACTCTGTTTTACCACATATTCTTCCACCCCAAGAATCATTAAACATCCTTTCTATTTTCAGACTTTATGGTGGTCTCTAATTATCTGCTTTAATTTTCCACTAGGAAAATTAAATGTAGGACTCAATTAGGACTTTGAGTTACATTTCTGTAACAGCGCACAAATACATGAGTATAAAACATGGCATGACATAAATCCACACTGGCCACTAGGTGACTATTCAACTTCCGTGGTATTAAGAAAAAGGTTGGGAAAACAGATAACTACCAGGTGACTAATGAAGGTGGTTGGGGCCAAGGAGAGAGTGGTATTAGCGTGTGAGAAGCATGAGGTCAAGTGAGTAAATACCATTGAAAAATACTTACCCAACCAATTTTCAGTTCCTTCTTAAAAAATAAACAAAACACCAATACAACAACAAAACCAAGGAAACATATAAAACAACAACAAAAGCACAAAACTGCAAACGCATGCATGCATGCATATATGCACACATGCACGTATGCGCACGCACAGGCACGCGCGCACGCGTACACACACACACACACACACACACCAAAAACAAAACACAACAAAAAAAATCTGTGGGGTCCAATTTATGTTTATCAACTACTCCTGAACATGAGGTCTCTTCTGAAATGGTTGATATATCCAATGTCACTTTGCTAGAGGAAACTGATTTCCCCTTCCCAGCAGTTATCAGCATAACCACAAACTTTTAATTCATCAACTCACTAAGTACAATCTTCAACATGGGTTTTCTTTTACTCGAGGGTCTTCTGCTTACAAACTCAACTCCTATGAATGGTAAATTTGGACATACTCATTTGAAAATGTTTATATATACATGCATATATATATATTCAAAAAGTGATCTTGAAGACTTCAAAATTAAATATTATGTATGTAGATAGTTATAGAAGAAATTATTCTTTTTGCCGTTAAATATTTTATTGATTTCCTTCAACATTGAACTTGTACTTGGTATAGTTCCAGAGCTGATTACAGGACTCACATTACAAGGTACTTTCCGATTTTGGAAAGTGCAAGACTTTAGAAGAGGAAGAAAGGAAGGCATGGAAACAACAAAGGGACACCTGAAAGGTGAAGCCTGCAAGTACCTCAGTTGCCACGACTATCTGATAAATCTTCATAGCCTCATCAGCGGCTGCTGCAAAAAAAGAGGATTTTGAAATAAAGGTGGAAGTTATTGAAACAATAGGAAACACAATTAAATATTTCACACAGTTGTTTAATAATGCAGTGTAGGGTGTTGAGAGGAAGAACTTAAATTTCCAAAGAGGTTCTACTTTGTACAAAATGAATACCAGGCAACTTAATCTGCTGAGGAAAAACCTTTGGTGAATGAAAGGGTCAGTATACAGAGCAAATACTAAAAAGGACAAGTATCACTTGCTCTCACCCATAAACAGAAAGATACAGGTCAATGTCTGTAAGCAGCAAGTGAGTGGGTGGGTGAGTATGAGCAAAGTGTGTAATGTATGTATTAAAACATATTAATGAAACTGAGCACTTTGATGATGAATATTCTCCATTTTTTAAAAAAATTGTTGCTATTACTTATCATTTTGAGTACCTCACCACAGCACTGGCAACCGTCATCCAACA
This sequence comes from Arvicola amphibius, assembly GCF_903992535.2. Taxonomy (NCBI): domain Eukaryota; kingdom Metazoa; phylum Chordata; class Mammalia; order Rodentia; family Cricetidae; genus Arvicola; species Arvicola amphibius. The sequence continues at coordinate 33,559,450 of NC_052060.1, read as the reverse complement.
TCACCGTGTGCAGTCCACACTCACTACTGAGACAGGATGCTCCATTGAGGACTCTACGGCTCACCTAAGATACTGGTGTTCATCACCATCTTCAAACTCAACTCTATGCACTGTTTTTAGACAAAACATGTCTGTCACTTTATGCTCTAATCTGCAGGGATGCACAAATAAACCTCCCATAGACCCTAGTAAACCATGACAATTATATCTCACTTCCCTGGTAGTTTGGAGTCAATATCTGCCTCCTGTAATTGAACTTGTCATGCCACAGATGAGAATCAAAAGTAAACCCTCGCCTGAAGCATTGCAGTCTTTACTGTCAGCTGGGAGTTTCCAGGACTAGGCATGCTCTAAAGATGCAATAACTGTCCTGGAAACGTCAGTGAGTAAATGTTTCCGAAGCGAATTACATTTTCCATTCAACCTTCTGCAAGGATGATTAACTGACCAGCACTTGAGGTTGGAATGTTGCAAGTCCTGAGCATCATTGAATTTATCTTGTGCTATCTTCAACTCTCTTAATCTTCATTCTTTACTTACCTTTGTGCCTGACCTATCATTCTTATGACTAATGGGTTAGACATTCTTAATACATTAATTTAACAGATCACTAGCTCTTGAATGTTAAGAATACCATTAGATGATGTCTTACACCTACAGAATAGATTTTCCAACCTGCCTATCTAATGTTTCCAATGACGTATTTAAAAAGTGAATTAATTTATGACTTCATTTGTTCTGTTAATACTAACATCCATAAAACTGTTATCATATTGGAACACAGAATTTGAGGGTGACCTAAATCTATGTTTCTTGGTCATGGTAATTCATTTAGGTCAAGAATAAAATACATCTTAGCTCCTTGAAATAAGAGTTTGTAGTTTGCTTTGATACTGAGTGCAGATGCTTTCCCTGCAGTTAATTCATCAATGTAGATGCTTTCCTAAGTGAGTTATTTTGGAAGACTACCATGGAGAGATCGATGACCTGCAAGCATTAGCCAAGATTATGTCTAGAAAATGTGAGACAAACGACAAAACTCCTGTTAGCTTATATGTGAAGAAACAATGGAAAAGAAATGCTAATTCCGAACTGTGAAAACTGTGTCATAGTCCTGACTAAGAAAGGGAAGCAAGGTCTTCAATTTGTATCCGTGAGAGCTGAGAACAAACAAAATGTCCATTTGCATCTATCAGTGCATGTAACATTATCTGTAGTTCTCATTCAGCTACCATTATTTATTTCACGTTTCCTTCAGAGTTGTCCAATGTCTTGGTGTTTCTTGGTTGCCCACTTGACTACATCTGGAATGAACTGTGGAAAAGAAGAGCAGCGTGCTTTTTTATTGGGATCTTGATGTGGAATGGCCCACATCTTTATACAGATCTTGAGGCAGGAAGACAAACAATCTGGGCCACCCCTTCTGCTGGAAGCCATTATAGGGAAAATGGGAGAAGGAAATGTCCATTCTTTTTTCACCTTCTTGTCCTTGTCCTGTGAGCACCTCTGGTCCTTCACTGGCATCGGAGCCTACTTCTTTGGGTTTCCAGCATATGCAGAAGACCAGATGAGACACCAAGTCTCATGGGACTGAACAGCTACTAGATTCATGGATTTTCCATTCACGGCTAACTGTTGTTGGATTAGTTGGACTGCAATCTGCAAGTTGTTCCAGTAAATTCCACACACACACACACACACACACACACACACACACACACGTATGTATATGTGTGTATATATACATATGTGTGTATATATATATATATATATATATATATATATATAGAGAGAGAGAGAGAGAGAGAGAGAGAGAGAAATTCATTCCATAAGATCTGTGACTCTAGAGAACTTCGCTAACACACCCAGGATTATACCTTTTGCTATAGAAACAGCTACATTGACTTTTCAAAAAAAATGTCCCCAAAGTATTGTTTCATTCTTTCCCAGTGTTTTATTTAGGTAGTTAGATGAGGGTTTTCCATTCATCCACTCACAAATCTACTTCATTCCTACTTAAGTAGCCTTCAGTGAGGAGAGCTCTGTCATGAATCATATTCAAATTCCATAAGGCATTGTTCACATTGTTTGAGAGAATTAGAAAAGTTCCTTCTTGCTTCTAATTCATTGTCTCTGTTCGTTCACAAAGGGGGCACAATTAAGTAAGGTGTCATGGGGGAGAACTCAGGGAGTCAAAAGGGAAAGAAAGGCTCATTAATTGAAGTTGTATTTCCTGCTTGTTAATTATCTGGATGTTCTGCTACCTGACTTGACAAAAGTAACTTTGAAAATGTTGGGATTTCTTTGTAACAGATTATTAACATGAAGTTTAAATTTTAATTGGATTTTTGGTAAGTGACCTTTATTAGTCCTGGCAGGGACATGACATACAATAATTAAATAATCCCCCCGGAGTCTAAAGATCCCAAATGTCATGATGGCATCCTGAGTAGGAGAAATCAGGCTTCTGTTTTTTTTAAAAAAAAATAAAAATAGTAAAATAAGCCAGGCATATTAAACTCATGAAATATTGAAAACAAGTCTCATGGTCCTCCAACTGCAGAATTGGGATCCAAGGAAGGAAGGACCCGTTTTCATCCCTCTGAATTTAGCTCTGATTAGTTAAAATTAGCTCCAGTAGAGGAAAAAAAAAGTTTGCTATATAAAGTCTAATAAATCTATATGCAAATAGGCTTGATGCCCTCCCTGCTGTCAGAGTACACTTCTCAGAAGCGATTGAGCTAACTGGGCTCCAGAACTCCCAATAAGGCAGCATTGAGTGGCAGGGTAATAACATTGGGGAAGTTCCGTAATTCCCTTCCATGGCAGACTGAAACACTGCTCAGCGATTTTAATAGTATATTTTTTTTTCCGTCCTAAACATAGCACTTTCTCTTATTTACTAAGTTAGTCAGCTGTATGTTTCATTTCCTCAGGGTACCTAGGATACAAAATAGCCTAAACAGGTCTCTCTGAGTGTTTACACTCCTAAGGGGGGATGTAGAAAGTTTGCAAAATAAGTAAAAACATTAGGAAAAGGGATGTCAACATTAAAATACTCGGACTCCAATTCTGCTTTTCATAATTCTCTTTGCCTTGATGCAACGGAGGCAAGCTGATGAACAGACGGGGAATTCTTCTCCATGACTGCCTGTCTGTGGAGAATTCTCAAATCTGAGAAGTCAGCCTTAATATTAACATGGGAATTAAAATGCTGCTGAGCAGGTAGTATGTTATAGGAAGCCTTTTGTTTCTGTTTAAAACATACTAGTCTTTAATTTTATAAATATCCCAGAGTGATATAACCCTGAAGAAGTACATTGACTGCAATTATGCAATCCAAAGGTTTCTCATTTCATAATTAAAGGTCCAACCCAAACCCCGCAGTGCTGAAGTTATTTCTCTGCATGATGGTTATTTTCTAGCAAACTGTAAATACTTAATTGCCAACCAAATCAAATGTGTATGCACACACTTATTTTATGTCCATGCACAAACTGCCTTTGTGTTTATTCAAATCAAAAGATACTCTTTAATTATGGATCAATTTGAGGACCTGTGCAGTCATGTGCTTAGGGTATGTTTAAATCTATGTTTACATTATCATTGTGGATGGCTACAGATGTACATATCCACATAACGTACACAATGTATATTACAAAAATAACATTTAAACAGTTTAGAATGTGCAGTTACTGTTTTCAAAGTATTTGTTTATCTGTATTGATACAGGGTCTCATGATTCCCAAGCTACTTTGACCTCACTATGAAGCCTAGGATGACCTTGAACTTCTAATATCTGCTTCTATCCTCTCCCATGCTGGGGTTAAAGGTGTATACCACTTCACCTGGTTCCAGTTACTTGTAAAAGGAAATGGAAAAAGTGAGTCAGGGAAGCAAGAGAGGTCAATTTGATTGATTTTTGGTTGACATTTTATATGAATACTAACGTACATGAATCAAGGTTTCATTATGAATTTGCAAACTTCAAAAAGAATAAGAAATAGCTCATTTGTCGATTTTAATATTTTATTCTGCTGCATGTATAAATAATGATTTTTACTAAAGTCCTTAATTCATACATATTTCACTAATAATTCGTTTTCTTTCATTAAGGTGCATAAAATATACCTAAAGTATAAGCAATTATACCAAATCAATGTGCTTTTTATCATTTGAAGTTTCTTAATAGCTTTTTTCTCCTTCATTTCAGTCCAAAAGTTACTTCAATTCTTTCTTTGATTTTATTGACATATTATGATATTGTACCCTAATATTTCACTATGCTACAAATCTGACAAAATAAATTTTGCAATATATCATGTATTAGTTATAACTTATTAATTATATATATATATATCAGTTACAAAATACAAATAAAACTTTATAATATGGGAATGATATTTCTGAACTCATTAAGATTTGTATTTGGAATATATGTCAACACTAAAATCATAGCCATCTGTTATATAAATATTAAATTATATACTCCTGATATTACTTAGTTTATATCACAAGCTAAACTATGACACATGCCTTCACAAAAGTTCACCATCTCACTTGTAGACATAACCTAACATAATGTGAAATTAATATTTCAATTATCTGCTTGTGATTTGTTTTCCAACTAACAATGTGAATTGAATATTATATATGGTCAAACTGTTCATATTACTTTTTAAACTATTTTAATGTTTTGATAGGAGGAAAGAGGTGTTTCAGCCTTGTAATATTAACTATGTTGTTTTTAGGTAATCTTTGGAGGAGTTAAAGTCTTCTATCATAAACCATCACAAGTGAAGACCAGGGACAGTTTATTGTTAGATCAATAGAAAGAGAGATCCCACACTTGAATAGACATGTAATAGTGAATGTGTGGATTAATAAGTCTAATTTTGCAAGTCATAGCAATAGAACAGCTTTCATTTCAAAGATTCAGAAGTAGGTTATCTTAATTAATTTCCCAAAAGCAAGAATTTAGCAAGTCAAAGAGATGTAACAGATAGAAACACCACTGGTCATTTGTGATGATAAAGTCGGAATGAATTCCCTTCTCACAATGACCAGTGTTAGTAAAGACGCAAATGATAAGGAAGTTCTATGAAGAAGGAATAATTTCAGTAATGACTCAATTTTTTCTTTTGTTAGAAAACAACATTAAAAAGTGAAAACCAAGGATCAAAAGGACAATCTAATTTTAATATTTTTACTATTTTAGAGTAGTTAAGGAACTCGTTAAGTGAAAAACAGAGAGCAAACGCTGTCAATATTTTAGGCACATTGAAGACTGTACATATTGGCTGCTAACATTCTGAAAAAATTCTCAACTCCACTTATTGAAGACAAGCATATTATACAAATGTACAAATACAGATGTACCGCAATAAAGAGAGAAAAAAGTCTACTTTGACCAAGTGTTGGCTAACATGAAAAACCATTACATATTACCATATCTAACATTAACTGTCTTCAAAATGATTTTTGCAGTTTTTGACCCAAATTAATTAAAAATACAAAAGGCTAATTGTATTCAGTGGAACTAGGTCCATGTATACAACACCTAACCAGGACAAGAATATCCAGAGTAGCGCAGTGGTGAAATGTTGATCAATGTCTTCTACAGAACCGTGAAACATGAAAAGAACACTTTCTCAACTGTCACAACACAGTTGTAATTATCAGACTTGATGCTGCTGAGACCCATATGATTGTGTGTGTGTGCATGATCGTCGTCTCCCAAATATTACACTGCATATGTACTAAAAAAATGCAGTCATTATGGCACACCTCCATCCACAATTTTATACTATATTGTAACTTTAAGATATTCACAATAATGATTAGCATATGAAAACGTTGCTGTTTTATATAACAATTTCATTACAATCATTTTTATGATTTTTTTTACCACCAACTAAGGGAAAAAGTTGGATACTCTATGCTTAAGAGTGATATTTAAGTTCTAAAACTGAATGGGGTTCAGTTTGTGATACCACATTGTTCTACATAGCTGTATTTTGTATCTAATCTTAAGTAAGATTAAGAATAAAGAAAATAAAAACTAAAGAGAGTTAAATTCCTATTTGTGGGAACAGGCAGAATTTTAGGGATGAAAGAAAGGAGGAGAGGTAGGCAAAAGGCCTGGACATTGTTAATTGAAGACAGTGCGTTTGATACATTGGTTGTTCAGCTGTATTAATGCACCACTGTTGAAGGCATATGGTTAACTTCTTTGCTACAAAAGAGGTAGAGCTGATTAGTTCAAAATTATCAATTCTTCTTAATATGCTTTTTTAAAAGTGCCATACCAAGTCCATCAGACAAGTCCTCACTTCATATGGAGGTCTTCATGTAAGAAAGAGTTGTGCTTGTAGTACTGAAAAGGCCCATTGGTGTAGGAGAAGTTTTGCTTTGACATTTAAACCTGTGCAACACGGGAGTGAATTTTTAGATTACTGACCTTTGAGGTCACTGTGTTTAATTGTTTTATTACTTTAGCATTAACAATATGGGTAGTTATTATTACAGATAAACATTTGGACATCTCTGTCACTTACAACAAAACACAGAAACAACTACCGTTGCAACCATCTCCAGTATTAAGCATGCAACTAGAAGACACTTAGTAAGAATCTTCTCTTTCCTGTTGTAAGCATACTTTAAGCAATAATATTTTTTAAACACTTAATGTTGTGTATTATACTATTTTAGTGTTGAATCTTCTTTACCTGTTTTTGTCTGTGGTGTATAAGTGCACTTAGTGTTCATATTTTCACACATATATGTCTGTGTACAAGAATGTGTATACATAGAAGTCAAAGCTAAATTTTGGGCATCTTCCTTAATGGATTCTCCAATTTATCTATTAAAAATGATGTGTGTCAATGTTTTGCCTGTGAATAAATGTATGCATCATAATTGTGGGTGGTGCTCATGGAGGCCAGACAAGGGAATCGGATCCTCTTGAAACCAGAATCACAGGAGGGTGAGAGCTGTCATGTGGAGGCTGGGGATTGAACCTGATTCCTGTGAAAGATCAGTGAGTTATCTTCATTGCTGAGCTCACTCTCTCTGGACTCTACACCTTATTCTTGTCAGACAAGGTCACTTATAAAACAAGGGCTCATCAGTTCCTCTATAACAGCTGGCGAGCAGTTTCTAGGAATTTGCCTTTGTCGGTCTTCCCAGTTCTGGAAGAAGAGTTATGTGCTTTTTCGCTAGCTATTGTCTGAGTCATGGTTTTTCTCCATGATGTCTTCATGTATGTGCGGCGAGTGTTTTATTTCCCAAGTCCTTCTCCTAATATTTTTGTTAGTCTCTGTTTTGAATATTAATATAGAAGCTAATTTAATTCTTCCTAGATTAGGGAACCAGACCATATGTGCATAAAACTAACATAGTAAATAAGTCCCACTTAGTAGATGAGTCTTGAAAAAAAAATATTGTTTTTTGGAAACAACAATATCAAATAACAAGTCAACTGCACACATATGACCCAAACTCATGTGTGCTACACAAAATTACACAAAAATAAAACTGATAAAAATAAATCCTTTTTAAAAAAAGTGTTCCAAAACTGTATATAGTATTGTTTAGTAATAAATCATAATATTCAATCCTTATGAATTTCATAAAAATCAGATGATCCTCACAACACTTTATTTGTTAAATTTTGAGTAGTTACTAGAAGGAACAAATTAGAAATCTAATATTCACTCCTCCTCAAATATCACTTCAAAATATCTCTTACTGTATTTTCAATCTTAGTTTGTATATCACTTTATGACAATATGTTACACTAAATTAATCTCTTATGTTTAAAGATGTAACTTTTGACTTAAAGCACCCATGTGGGAAATAATTGAACAACGGATTCACTATGAAGTTTTAATCTGTTTCCAATTCTTTTCATGTTTTCAAACTTCTCTTTTATATTCTGCCAATTGTTTTCATTTTAACTGAGAAACTACTTGACATTGTGGTATTAAACTGCTGTATTTGTTTTAGAAAAGGTTTGGGAGAAAAGCTGCAGCCACCAATCCTATTTCAAGTCACATATTCAAACGAGAAAAATCATAATCATGTTTTGCATGCTCTTCACACCATGGCCCTAGAGTATTTCATCTTTACTGAAATATATTTTCTCAAGAATAGGAAGAATGCTTTGATAAAGAAGATGTGATTTTATTTTTTTCAAGTATCCACAGACCAGTGAAGAATAGAATGTGTTTTAAATCCTTTACCTATGCAAACATTGAAGATTATAGGAAAACAAAGAACAAGAGATATAATCCTAATGACGTAATTTACTCTTTAGCCCATGTTACAACTAACAGCACCATGGGTTTTCTACACAAAGTGCCATGCAATAGCAGAAACTAAATCAAGAAAATACTTTAAAACTTCTAATAAACATAAACACGGCAGGAAAATACTCCATAATATTTTAACTTTTGTAATATGCATAATTAAAATAATCCTATTTTACTTTTGTAAGGCAGTGGAGAGTTCTGCATTTCCTAGATAAATGACAACTTGCAAGAAAAACAATGCTTGTCACCTGCATCAAAGCCAAACAGTCTTATGAAGCCTATTTGCCACATACTGGCACAGATCCTGACTAGGAAACGTTTTTCATTATCTAGGCTGATGGTATTGGAACAAGTCAATTTAACACTTTGACCATGAAAAAAATCTCACTAGTTGATCATACTGTGATAAAAATAAGAAGTTTATAGTTGATACTCTTTTGACAAAAAGCAGCTGATCTCATACAGTGACTGGTATCTTACTTTTAAATATTTCCTGTTTCTATTGTTCCAACTGTCATGCTGTACGAACGAGAAACCAGATAACTAATATTCAAAAGAATATTGATGACAATAACTCGTATATTCAACAACACAAATACATAAATGTAATATTTGTCTAAAATCTAGATGTTCATTAATTTTCCATAAAATATTTATTTTAAGCAAGTTTTCAGAAGTGACTACTGAATACTGTTTTAGGTATAAATCTGTGATATCTGAATAATGTCATCTGTTCCTAGTTGCTAAACTGTGAGTTCATTTTAAAGGAAAAAGTCTTGCCTCACAACTAAGTTTAAAGGGCTTCAAAAGAATTTTGGAGCTTTTATTTCCTCTATGATATTCTATTTCGCAAAAGGATAGCTGAACAACTAAAGACTCAATATTAAGGATCAACTTAAAAGCTTGTGGTGATCTTATTCATATTGTTGTTTTATACATTTATTTATATTTAAAGTTTATCCCAAATAAACATTAATCTTAAGACTTCAATACCTCCTAAAGTAGTTGAATTTGGGTTTCCATTATCTACTATACTCTTTGTTGCTCAGGCTATTTTTTGAATTAAATAAAATAGCATTGAAATATTATAGCTTGTAATAAAAGAGAACTGATGACCACTGAACAGAAAAATGACTTACCATGATTGCAAAGCAATCTCTCTGTGTAGGTGGAGATTGTTCATTTTTTTTTCTGGCTACTCAAACCCAAATAATTACACAAAAATGATATTCATTACAACACTGCTTGCCCTATTAGCTCAGACTTCTTAGTAACTATCACTTACATCTTAAATTAACCCATTTCTATTATTCTGTGTATGGCCAACAGGCTGTGGCTTACTGGTAAGGTTCCAGCATCTTTCTCTTTTCTTAGCTACATGGTGTCTCCTTGACTCCACCTACTCTCTCTATATACCTCTATTCAGATTTTCTGCCTGGCTTTATTCTGCCATAGGCCAAAATAGTTTTATTATTAACCAATGGTAATAAAACATATTCACAACAGACACAGGGGATTCCCACATCATCTGTGTGTCCTGAATTTCAGTCTATCTCTTCACAAAGACACTGATGGCTTCTTTTCCCCAATAGCTCAGGGAGTAGTAATTCCAAGAATTGACAAATGCAGTTGTGTGAACCCCAATGCTTCTGCAAATCCAAGTGAATAATTAATAAAGAAATAGTCTACAGAATTAGAAAACATTCCAAAAGAAGACTAATGTCTGTGATATATAGGAACTTAAAAATGTGTTTGTGTATATGTGTGTGTATGTGTGTGTTATATATAGATATAGATATATCACATATGCCCCAGCAAAGCTTAAGCATGCATGGGCAGCACATTTATGTTGTTTCTCCAATTGTTCCTATCCTGGGCAGTCCAAATGTTTGTGTTATTGTTTTACCCAAGATTCCAAGGTTCCACAGTCTTCCTTTATGCTGTCTATCCATCACTTTTTGGGCCTTTCTCTTTGCTTTATTCTGTGCACTCCTCCAAGCAGTGCTCTCTTCAGGTATCTGCCTTCATTTAGTCTCATAACATGGCAGAAGAATCGTAAGTGCCATTGCTGTATCCTTTGTTTTATTTACTTTTGTAGATGGAGATGTTTCTTAATGTCTTCATTGCACAGCCTGTCTCTTCGTATGATGCCTAGAACCTTCCTGAAGCATGCCATCTCGAACATATTCAGCTGCTGTTCAGAGGAGCATTTTACCATGCCAGGTTTTGGAGTTGTAAAGGAGGCAACTCAAGACAGTTCCGTGAATGATTTGTTTCTAACCCAGTTCAAAAGACAGTTTCAAATGTTTGAGAAATTACCACATTGGCCTTGGAAAGCATTTATATGGTCTTATTCCCTGGTGGAATAACAATAATGGATGAAGGTTTTACTCTCAGCTTCCTTCCTGTAGTTTAGGTCAGGGCTGAATATATGCAAATCTACTAAACTTAGACTAGTGCCTAAGAAGGAGAAAACATATGCTTTTTATTATCATTTTTGCTTATTTTTTATGTATAGAGTGTTCTGCCTGCATATATGCTGGAAGGGCAGAAGAGGGCACCAGAACTCATTTTAGATGGTTGCAAGCCATCATGTGGTTGCTGAGAAATGAATTAGGACCTCTGGAAGAGAAGTCAGTGCTCTTAACCACTGAGATATCTCTCCAGCTCAGAAACACATTCTTAAACTAACATGGATTTTTATATGGTAGGCATTTCTACTGCAGTAAATTTTCTTAGCTATAGAGAACAGAATTGAAGCCTATTCTGAAACTTGATCTGTTTTTTTCTTGGAATCCTGTTAGTATCAACATTTTTTGAGCTTTAGAAAAAAATATATTGGATTTTGCTACAGCTCCTTTTTTGTTAGACTAGGTAAAGGACAAGTATTCTTGAGACGAAATTCATATGAAGCCTGGGTGGTTAAGATTTGAAAACAACCCTTCAAGAATCTCCAGTGTTTCCACTGTTCTTCCAAAGAAACACAGTTTTTTTTCAAATGTTTTCAAGGTTACCTGTTTAAAAGACATCTTAAGTTTGTAGTCAATAGTCTGCCCACCAGACAGAAGATAGGTTTCTTTGCCAAGGAAGCAAATGAAGATAATGCTTCCTTTCTGGGAAGTGACAAGCAGTTCTTCTAATAGTTTATTTGTAAGATTTGGGGTGTCTAGCTTGTGATTATGCAGGTCTGATATAAGTTTATGATGTGCACAGTCTCTACCTAGGTCATTTCATATTATCCTTGTTGAATTTGAAGTCAATAAGAACAGACTGAGCAATTACTTCATGTTTTGTACAGTTTATCTAGTAAATGCCTCTTCTAGAATAAGGAATATTTAATTTTCCCCAGTATTAAACATCACAGATACATTGGTAACTTATAAGATGTACTGTTCTGAATGAGAAGTATCTTCCATAGGAATATCCATTTACAGTTGGACACTAATTGCTGGTATTATTTTGAAGTTTTTGGACCTTTCAGAAAGGAGACACTTTCTGGAGAAAGAATGTCATTAGGTTCTGAGGTTTAATAGCCTTGTTCCACTTCTTGATCCCTCTCTCTGCTTCCCCTGTGGGGATAAAACGTGATCAAACATTTCCCTTCACCTGCAATATCCCCACCCAACTACTAAGAACTCAAACCTTCTCCAACTTTAGGATAAAAAAAAATCTCATTCTTCCTTAAACTCAAGCCTTTTCATATCAAAGGAAGAACACAGTTCTTGTCATAAAATCTAGAATATTGAAGTTTACTTAAAGTACCTTGCCTTTTGAAAACAATTTCTCAAAAGTATGCTTATTTAAAACTTAAATAACTTGGTTTTCTATGTCAGCCTAGAGCACATAATAACCAGCAGTACCAGGGCTGCAGGAGAAGTAGTGTACTGATAGAAAGTAGCATGGGATCCCTGAAAAAAATATACATTATTACAAAATGTATGTCCAACCTAAAGCCTGTTTCTTTGGTGATAAATTAACAGTCTTTGAGCAAATGTCTTGAAAACTTGAAAATTTTTTAATAAAGTGTTGAAACATTCTGAGAAGGAGCTGTATATTATAATATTAAAAGAATTTTGGATATAAAATTTCTTATAAAAGCTATGACATAAATATCAACTTTTACAGTTTCTAATGCTATATATGCAGTAAATTAAAATATTGATTACATGCCCAAGATTATATTACATATTTATAGTCATATAAACATAATTTATGAAAATATACACAATTCTTGATTTATCTTTATCATAATTCACATAAAAGTTTGATTATTTGAAAATATAATATATTCCAAGAAATTTAACTGGAGACAATATTAATAAACCTTATATATTTTATTGATGTGGGTTAAAAAATCTAAGCAATTATGCATAAATTATAAGTTCTTAAACAGGATTAAAAACATATATATTAAGCAACTAAATTCAGCAAAATATTGATTCAGAGAGGTTTCAAATTTATAATGTTGATTTCAGTGTGCAGAAACATGGGTGTCTAGGAATACCATATCTCATCACAGAAAATTATAACATCTGACTTAATATATCCTGGTATATGAAGATAGACATTAATATGATTTATTCATTTTTAAATTATATTCCAATAGGCTATATTATTTTAAATGCAAATTTCCCATGATAAATACATTATGAACACACACATAATTTATTTGTTTTACTGTTTCATTATTTTCTAATTATGTCTTTTTGTAAACTGTCAATTATCCCGTTCATCTTTACGTCATCAGTAAAATTCCTGCTGTTGCAGTGGGTCTTAATGCCCACCTCCCCTCTCCATTCTAGGATTTGTCTGGCTTGAACATATGCCACTTTTGTGCTTGGTGTCTCAAATGTTGGGGAACTCATATGTCCATCATGTGAGTTGTTGTGTCCACAAAACAGTTTTCTTGTGGTCCTATAGCACATCTGGCTCCTCCATGTTTTCTGTTCCTTATCTTCAATGATCCCTGAATCTTGTGTAAAGGAAATGTGGTGCAGATATGTCATTTAGGCCTGAGCATTCTACATCTCTTCCTCCAGTCCTTGATTAGTTATATTAATTGCCATTGTCTAAAAGAAAAATTAGCTTCTTTGATGAAAATTGGCAGATGCACTGACCAATGGATCTATGGGTATAATACTAGATCATTAGGGTCTGTTTAACACAATGGTAATTGAACAGAAATTTTTTTAAAATATGACACATGGCATTTCCATTGAAGCTTTATTCATGATAATCATAAACTGGAAACAACCTTGCTGTGAGATAATGCTCTTGTACACTATTGAGATTTGTCACTAATTTTAGTTTAGTAGAATGTTGATTGGCCAGTAACCAAGCGGGAAGTAGAGGCAGGACAACCAGACTAGGAGAATTCTGGAGAAAGGAAAGACAGAAATGCAGCTGCAAGCTAGACATAGAGGAAGCAAGATGAGGATGCCTAACTGAGAAAAGGTGTTAAGTCATATGGCTAGATATAGACAAGAATTGTGGGTTAATTTATGTTGGAACAGGTAGTTAGTAATAAGCTTGAGCAATAGACATTAAAGTTAATAATTACTATAAGCCTCTGTGTGTTTATTTGGGACTGAATGGCTATGGTGCCAGGCAGGACAAAAGCTTATATCTAGACAACCTAGATATCCCTCAACCAAAGAATAGGTTTGAAAAAATATGTGGTATTTAAACAATGGAGCATTACTCAGCTAAGTACAATTAAGAACAATAAGATCACAAAATTTCCAGGCAAATGGATGGAACTAGAAAAGATCATCCTTATAAAATTATAGAAGAAAACTTCCCAAACCCAAAGAAAGATTTTCCTATTAAGGCTCAAGAAGCTTACAGAACACCAAATAGACTGGATCAAAAAAAATCATCCCCTCGCCATATTATAATCAAAACACAAAACATACAGAATAAAGAAAGAATATTAAGAGCTGCAAAGGAAAAAGGTCAAGTAACTTATAAAGAACCTTCACCTGGCGTTGGATGGAGAAAATGACAGAGCCCCACATTGGAGCACCGGACTGAGCTCCCAAGGTCCTGATGAGGAGCAAAAGGAGGGAGATCATGAGCAAGGAAGTCAGGACTGTGAGGGGTGAGTTCACCCATTAAGACGGTGGGACAGAACTAACGGGAGACCACCAAGTCCAGTTGGAATGGGACTGATGGAACAGGCAACCAAACTGGACTCTCTGAATGTGGCTGACGGTGGAGGAGGACTGAGAAACCAAGGACAACGGCGATGGGCTTGGACTCTACAGCATGGACGGGCTCACTGTGAGCCTTGTCAGCTTGGTTGATCACCTTCCTGGACCTGGGGGGAGTTGGGAGGACCTTGGACTTAACATAGTGAAGGGAACTCTGATGGCTCTTTGGCCTGGAGAGGGAGGAAGTAGGGGTATGGGTGGAAGGGAGTGAAGGGAAGGGGGAGGAGGAGGGGAGGAGATGGAAATCTTTAATAAAAACATGAGGAAAAAAATTAAAAAAAGAAAAAAGAAAAGATCATCCTTAGTGCGGTAACCCAGACCCAGAAAGACAAACATGGTTTGTACTCACTTAGAAGTGGACGTTGGGGGCTGCAGAAATGGCTCAGAGGTTAAGAGTACTGGCTGATCTTTCAGAGGTCCTGAGTTCAATTCCCAGCAACCATATGGTGGCTCAAAACCATCTGTAATTTGATCAGGTTCCCTCTTCTGGCATGTACACAGAATACTGTATACATAATAACAAATGGACGTTAGCTATTAAGTAAAGGATTATCATGCTACAATACAGAGACCCAGAGTAGGTAAATAACAAGGAGAATTCATGGGGCTAGGGGATGCATGTGTCTCCCTGGGAAGGGAAAAACCAATAGATTTTGCCTGTGGACTGAGGGCAGGTAGGGATGGGGACAAGAAAGATCAGGGATGGAACTGGAGGGACAGAGGAAGAAACTACTGGGAGAGACAATTGTGATTGAGAGGCATTTGCTGGGAATGTAGAAGCCTAATACAGAAAAAAAAAAAAAAAACCTTGTAGTAATCCATAGAATGACTCTAGTGAAGACTAATAATGTGGGCTGTGGTGCTCAACTGGCCATTTTCTATAACTAGGAAAGTTCTGAGCCAAACACTAGGCAAAGCAAAGGGAACCCTACAGAAAGGGGTGGGGGAGATGGTAGGACCAGAGGAGTCAAGGACCCCAGGAGACCACAGCCCACAGAATCAACTAAGCAGGGTTTATAGGTCTCACAGAGACTGACATGATAAACACAAACCTTGTATGGGCCTGAGCTATGTCCTCTGCATATATTATATGCTGTTGTAGTTTGGTGTTTTTGTGCAACTTCCAAGAAGAAAATGTGTGTTATCTCTGACTCTTTGTCCCTATTCTAGGGACCCTTTTCCACCTACTGGGTTGCCATATCTATCCTTCATATGAGGGTTTGTGTCTAGTGCCGAGCCCTAAAAGACCTGTTTTTGTTTTGTTACTGTTTTCTTTGTGTTTATTTTGTTGTTGTTGTTTTGTTTTAGGGAAACAGAGAAGTAATTGATTTGGAGGAGAGGAGAGGCAGAAGGAGTGACTGGGATGAGAAGTCTTGAGATATAATGTATGAGAGAATGAGAGAAGAATAAATGTCAGAAATTAAAAATAAGTGAAAATGTAGTGCAAAATCAGGAATGGTGGGCCTTTGATCTCCACCTCCAGGAGGCAGAACAAACAGATCTCTATAAGTTTGAACCAGTCTGTTCTATATAGTGAGTTCTGGACCCGTTGTTATGCAATGAGACTGTCTCAAATATAATAAATAATGAATGAAGTGCTAATTATTAGTAGAATAGTGACTAAGCAGTTATTCTTCATGAGTTCTTTCCAGAACACGACAGTTTGTCTTTTGAAAGGTTTATTTCCCAAACTCACAGAAGTTTTTAGCATTTCAAGTATAGCCCATTTATACCAAAATTAAAGCCAGCAAAATATTAATAGAGTGTTGCTTGGGAATGTTAATAGCAATATATATGCAACTCTTAGAAGAGTATTCCAAATACAACATGGGATTAGTGTTACCAGTGGCTAGTATGTGAAATCTGCTATAAACTGAACAGCAGGATATAAAGTAACTGTGATTATTATATAGTAACTGAGGCATTGTTTAACATTATGTTCAGTGTCGTAAGAAAATTGTTTTCAACAACAGCAATTGAAACCACGTTAACAACAAAGCACCTGGACCTGTTTTATACCCTATACTGCATTCTATACTCTTTTGGCCTTGTACTTTGTTTCATTTTTTACTGTGTGAGCTCTTCAGTTCACTTTAAAAGTAATGAGTTTAATTATCTAGTTGTCAAATCTTGAGAAGTATTGGAAGTTCATTGTGACTCTCGAGATGCATCATGACCTGTTGAATAAACACAATCTAAAGTGCCCAGGTCCACTGTACATTTTACTTGCATACACAGGGAAACATATATAAAAGTTAACCCCCCTTATTCCATCCTTAACCAAGGAAGATGCGAGTGCTTATTCTTTCTCTACAGTCACTTCTCTTCCTTCATTTTGCATACTCGGCTTCACTGCTGATTCTCACATAGGTATCAATTGACAGAATTACAAGCAGAACCATGCTTAACCTGGGAGTATAACTTGGTCTTCATGAGCATCACTTACTCTGTTCTCTAAAACTTTGTAACAGTGACTTTCTTCTGCTATAGCGTCAGTACCTGACAGTGTGATTTGTCAGACATAAGGTGATAAGGTGTGTTCACATTTCACTGCACTCCACAGTGACTCCAGAAGGCCGGTGACCCCCATGAATTTTTCAAGGAAGAGAGAAAATGAATCTAGTATGCAGAGCCAGATGTCTTGACTCTGTGGCATAAATATCTACATTGGCTTTAGCATGGAGGTGTTAATGCTTAAAAATTTTATTGAGTCACACTGAAATAACAGTATTGTTTGGGTTACATTATTCTAAATCCCTTCTCCTGTTGTATATGTCTGTGACTGTCCAGAATTCTTTGTCTTAAACAATGAAGACAGAGCAAGTCATTGAAAGAACTATTTCAGGATGTTACAACTTGTGCCACAAAGTAGAAGAGTTACAGTAACACATTGCTTAAAAAAAAAGCAGACTGCACTCGGAAGGCAGAGGCAGGCGGATCTCTGAGTTCGAGGCCAGCCTGATCTACAAGAGCTAGTTCCAGGACAGGCCCTAGAAACTACAGGGAAACCCTGTCTCGAAAAACCAAAAAAAAAAAAAAAAGCAGACTGAGCAGGGCGATGGTGACGCACGCCTTTAATCCCAGCACTCTGGAGGCAGAGGCAGGCGGATCTCTGTGAGTTCGAGACCAGCCTGGTCTACAAGAGCTAGTTCCAGGACAGGCTCCAAAGCCACAGAGAAACCCTGTCTCGAAAAACCAAAAAAAAAAAAAAGAAGCAGACTGCTTAACTCTCTTCTTGAAATATAGTATCAAAAGTTTTGTTTGCATAAAATATGTATATATTATATTTTATTATTTTATATGTATATAAAAACTAAAGAAGACAAATTTGATTTTTATATTTACAAACTCCATATTGGAGCCATTAGATGCATGTTAATTTTTCATTTGCTAGCCTTTTAAAATATAAATAGTCAATATAAGGAAAAAAATTTTTGTAACACTTAAAAATCAGCCCGTGCGACTGGAAAGATGGATCAATAGTTAGAAGCACTAACTGATTTTGCAGAGGACCTGAATTCAGTTGAGTTCAGCTATGTGGCAGCTCACAACCATCTGTAACTCCAGTTCCAGGTGACTGGACATCTATTTTGACTTATGCAAACTCCTGTGTGAAGATGGTGCACATATACACAGAAACACACACACACGTAAATTAAGTTTTTAAAGGTCAGGTTATGAAGACTAAGGGCACCTGACATCCATCTTCTTCCTGAAGGTGAAAGATTTCATGTAATGAAGTGGCTATTAAAAATTATAGTAGTTTCACATGAACTGAATAAACACACGGATTTAAAATATAATTATTTCACTTAAACAAATTTTGGTGTAACGTGGTAAGAAAGTGCTTTGTTTTGTTGTTGAAGATTGGATACCATTCATTTGACTATTGCTACCAGTCTAACTGCTAACATTGCCAGGAGCTCAGCACGGAAAACATGAGCAAAGAAACCTCTGCTATATCTGCTGGATAGATACCCAATGGTCAGCATGTACAACTTAGAAATGTTTTTCACACACACACACACACACACACACACACACACACACACACACAGAGTAACCCATTACTTAATTTCTGATTTCTATTATACTGTTACTAGTGTGATGGTCCACAGCACTTAAATTAAGTACAGACATTTTATCACTGCAATTGAGGAGTAAGAAAATGGAAGCAGTAACAATGAAATGTAGTTCAATTATAAAAATTCAATAGATTTTAAAATATATATGGCCAATGCTATCCCTGAAAGGAACAATTTGAAATCTACAAAAGAATGCTTTATAGGTTGGGATCTTTTTGCCAACTAAAATAACTATTACAATTGTGCAAATTTTAACATTTTCAAGAAATTATCCAAACACTATATTGCATATTATACATTACAAATTACTTATATAATGATAGTTATGCTTAAAATTCTTGTAAATCAAATTTGAAATTGTTTTGAGAATTAGAGATTGGCATTGTTGGGACCAATTGGAGTCTTGTCCTTCAGCTGCTCTTCCCTGTCTAGAGCCTTCTAATTGGAGTTACTAACAGCTGTGCCTTCCCTAGAAGATCAGAGGATTGGATTTTCACCTGTTGGCCATTGACTGCTGGGTATTTAAACCTCCATGGTGCTATTAAATAAGGGCTTTTGTACCAATGATTGGAGGTCCACGTGTCTGTCTGTCTCTGTGTGTGTTTCCTTAACCTCCTTAACCTCGGGAACTGAATTGTAGTGCATAGAGCGCAGACGGGGGTGCAGTGCACAGCGGGCACTATTTATCTCCTTGAGAATGTAAAAGAAATCTACTGTTCCAGCCTCCAGAATTGGCCACAGCTTCTACCCCACCACATCCTACCTGTTTTGTGAACTGACCTTGAGTGAACTTATGATTAGCATTATCCTTGACACTGTTCATTTACCCAATAAGGTGGAAACAGAGCCCTGAGTTTGGTCTGTATAGGGCTTGCTCTTGTTCACAACTTCTCTGGTTCAAGCCACAGTAGGGGAAGGACAACTTAGACTTCTAGATGCTAAGAGAGGATATCCCAGCATCCACACCCCCCAGCTTTCAGTCTACAGACATATGGACAGACATATAGGCAAGGGATCTCATGCTAGAGCCTCCATCACAAGCTCACAGCAGATGCAAAAATGAACCATACCCAGGTAAAGCAAACTATCTCAACTTAAGATGACATCAAAAGTAACAGTGAAATCACAATCTTATTTGGCAATTGCTGCTTTTAGGCAGCTTGTGTGGAAAGGAACAATTTTCTAAACAATAAAATGTAGCACGAATAATAAAAATCCAGAGACAGATATTGGTGTTCAACTTGAAAACCAGGAAGCAAAGCAGTCAAGCAACTAGAGAAGTCTTACCTATACCAAGGCAGGGAATTGCAGACTTATCCTCTTTCTCCTCCCATTTTCTATTTCCTCTAGTACTGGGATTTAAAGCATGTGACTCCCTTTTTCTAGAATTAAAGGTGTGAGCCACCACCACCTAGAATTTTTATGCATTAATCTTGTGTAACCCAGTGTGGCTTTAACTTTACAGAGATTAGTCTTCCTCTGTCTCCCAAATCTTGCTATTAAAGGTGTGTGCCACCACTGCCTGACCTCTAGTGGCTTAGCTTTGCCCTTCAGAAAGGAAGTTTTATTTCTCAACTGGTTCAGTATGATGTAAACCAGTTGAACTCAGTCAGCTATTCATTTTTCTACAAAATTATGAAGGCAGTAAATGAAATGTAGCTGATTACAACACTCCTGTAATTCCTATTGCTGGACTGTGTTCTACGTGCTGGAGGTCTTATGTAAATCCTCGTTTCATTTTCCATGGGGAGGTTCTGAGGAGGTGTGGTCCTTCAGTTTGGCGTATACTACCAGCCAATTTCTTATCACCAACGGGGCATATGCTACCCTCTGACTGCTTTCCATGCTTCATTATAAAAGTGACCTTGTAACCATCTAGATACAGATTCCTTTGAGTAGACTTCGATGAAAGATTTAATATGCAAGCTATTCGTTCAGGTTGCAATTGCAGAAAACTATAGTAAGAAAAACAGGTGTGATGTGAAGGGAGGCCATGACCAGCCTGCCACTGGGTAGAAGCAGTAACTTGTGCGCCATCTCAGAAGTCTTGCGCTCAACGTGGTGAACACACTTCACCATCTTGAAACAGGAGTTGTTCCAAGTGTTCTGTTTTGTAATCGCAGTGTAATGGAAGGATGTGGCTTTCTTTGAGTGGAAGTCACGTGCGCAGTATGCAGTGCCAGGGTGCTTACCATCTCGTTCACACAACGCTCTTCACACCACACAGTGAAGAATGCCGATGCTTCCAGAGTCCAGTAAAACAATCCATCACATCAACCCTGCGAATAAATGTTGCCACCGTACTTTTATGAATAAATGCCAGGTTGCTTGGGTTTCTGAGATTTCCTGCAATTCATCCTTGGAGATAATTCAGTAATGAACTAAATGTTTCACTGTGAAGGATGTCCAAGGAAGATTGTCAGTGTCATATATGTAGCTTTTATTAGCTGAAATTAAACCACAGGAGGTCATTGAAGGAACTCCAAGTGACAACTTTTTGTTTTCACAACTTTAGTAATTTTTTTCCTCTTTAAAATATAATTTAAAAAGCATTTTTTTCATTTTACATTTCAACCCAATTTCCCTCCCCCACCATTATCCTGCCTCCCACCTCCCCTCTTCTCATCCCATCCACTCCTCTGAGTGGGTAAGGGAGGTCTCCCTTGAAGAATCACCAAAGGCTGGGATACCAAGTTGAGGCAAGACCAATCCCCACCCTCCTGAATCAGCCTGAACACCTGATAGGTAACATGCTGCAAAAGCCAGTTCATGCACCCAGGATAAGTCCTGGTCCCACTACCAGTGGCTCCCACAAACACACACAGATGACCGCTGAAGAAACAATCGCACATGGATGTGAAGACAAGGTAAATTTATTTATATGAGAAAATTATTTTAACTAGAGCAGTAAAATAGTAGCCAAGCCTGTGATCAAAACAATATTAATTATGCATAGTGTTTATTTTAAAAGAAGGATTCATTTTTATTTCTGAAAATAATGAATAAGGTGTTTTCAGCAAGTGTATTATGAATATAAATATGTATGTCAAAGTCAAAACATATTACATTTATAGAACTACTAGAGAAGTTACTCCATCTTTAGGAGGCAATCAAATTCAACCATATCAAGCAATGTCCTTTGACACCATTTTGTGTGTCTATTCTGAAAAAATACTAATCAGAAGCTAGGGTGCATGTTGGTTCCTATCCTTTCCTTTTGGTATCTGTTAAGTTTTTGATTTTTAAGACAATACTATGAGGTAAAGTTAAAAATTGTGTTTGATGTTTTATATGTCAAACGTTGTTCCATGATAATCTGTCATAGAAATAATATAGTATCAGTTATATTAACACCTAGAGACAGGCTCAGTTCAGAACAATGATATGTATTGCTGATCTGACCTACTTCCTCCTGTTAGAAAATGGGGATGAGTGGGTAAAAATAGTGCTACTTTTCTAGAAAAACAGACTGCTAGTGGATGGGAAATAAGTAAAATAGGAGGAAGTGCAATTTAAGTGATAACTAGTAGTCATTAATTTCATTATTATAACCCATTCTTGTTTTCTTAGGTTTTCCTTTCTTCCCTCCCTCCCTCCTTTTCTCCCTCTCTCCCTCCCTTCTTCTTTCCCTCCTTATCTCTTGTCCTCTCTCTCTCTCTCTCTCTCTCTCTCTCTCTCTCTCTCTCTCTCTCTCTCTCTCTCTCTCTCTCTCTCTCTCTCTCTCTCTCTCTCCTGGACCATAATCTTTCCATGAAACAATTTTAATAGATTTTCTTTTCAAAAGAAATTTTGATTGTACCAAATAAAAACCTAAGTTTGGATTCTCTCTTCTCTCTCCCATTTCCCTTCATTTTTTCCTGACCCCTCGTGTGTGTGTGTGTATTTAGGTCAGAAGTTCTAGCTATCATTTATTTATTGTTTGTTGGTTTGATTGTTTATTTAGTTTTCCTTATTTGGGTATGCTGCCTGATCAGTATAGTCCCATAAATCCTCCTGTATAGCATTGGGTTATTAAGAAAACAACATGAGTCCAACTTTGTATGTTTTAAACACAATTTCTGGTAATTGAAACCAGATCCCCATGCTTACATACCCAGCATTTTGCCAAGTGAACAATCTCTTTGCCCTAAGCTCCTTGTTAACAAATTTTAAGGTAAAACCGTCAGACATTGTAATTTCACAACCTCACCAGATTTTAACTAGAAAACTTAAGTCTTTGTTAGAGCTATCTGATAACTACATACAAAGGACAGATATGTACACTTTGGGCCCTTCTGAGCCATTTAAATGAGAAAAAAAGTGATTGCCTATCTTTCAGTATAGGGGAGAAAATTTCTAGCACTTGAAGTTCCAGCATGGCCTGGCCTAGGAGTTGAGTCTGCTAATGATGCTGTTGTGCTTAACTTTGCCTTTCTTCCTTTGTTGTCTCCTTATCAGTAACCAAGCAACATCTAAGTGACCGCTGTGACCCAAAAATGTAAAGAAAGGGATTATTTTCTGACATATACAAAAACTGACTGAAATGCAAAGGTACAAGTGTGGAGGATACATCTAGGACTGTCCCTGAGAGTATTATACAATTAGATAGAGGAACGTGACAATGTTGGTAACAGAGAATGTTTAAAAGCTTTCTAATGAATCACACTGGAAATCTCATTAACCACAAAAGCAACCAATACCCAGTTACTGTTTTTTGCTTGATTGTTTGTTTGTTTTTGGGGTAAAGAAGGAGGAGAAACTGAAGTCAGGATATAATGCATGAGTAAAGAATAAACGAAAAAAGATTCATTTATTTTTATTCTATGTGTATGAGTGTTTTAGCTGTGTGTATGTATTTGTGTCATGTGTGTGCCTGTTGCCTGAATAAGGTTTTGTGTTTTCTAGAGTCATTACAGAAAGATGTGTGTTGCCATCTGAGGGAGCAGCAAGTACTCTTAACAACTGAGTCAAATTTTACAGTCTGCACACTGTTTACATAAAGAATTCCACACAGAATGTTTCGATCACATTCACTTTCCCACCTCAACTCTTCCCCAGTAGCAGTTTTCTAAACAACCTTTTGGAGAGGATTTCGGTGTTATTTGCTGCTCTTGGTGTCTGGTATCCTGGTATCTCCTTTATCTGCCCTTCCCTTCACAATCCCAGTTTAAACCATGTTTTATTATTTTCTATCTAACACTCTGTTCACTCTCCCTCATTTGATACTCCAACCACAGTTGTGTCGTAATTTCCTGACCTCAGAAGATATTCCAAATTAAACACACATATTTCAAGTTTCAAAGCTAATATATACACATGTGATGAAATACGTAGTATTTGTTTTTCTGCATCTGGATTCCTTAACCCAGAATGATTGCTTCCACTCCCATCCATTTACCTGTGAGTTTCAGAGTGCAGTTTTCTTAATTCTGAATAAGATTCCATTGGAATGGGACTGATGGAACAGGCAACCAAACCGGACTCTCTGAATGTGGCTGACGGTGGAGGAGGACTGAGAAACCAAGGACAACGGTGATGAGCTTGAACTCTACAGAATGGACGGGCTCACTGTGAGCCTTGTCAGTTTGGTTGCTCACCTTTCTGGACTTAGTGGGAGTTGGGAGGACCTTGGACTTAACATAGTGAAGGGAACCCTGATGGCTCTTTGGCTTGGAGAGGGCGAGAATGGGGGTATGGGTGGAAGGGAGGGGAGGGAAGGGGGAGGAGGAGGGGAGGAGATGGAAATTTTTAATAAAAAATGAGAAAAAAAAGGAAAAAAATAAATTCTCAAGAGTAAAGAAAATTTATAAAAATTAAAAAAAGATTCCATTGGGTAAACATACCTCATTTTTATTATCCATTCCTCAGTTCATAAACAACTTGTTTGTTTTCATTTCATGGTTAAGATGGATGGTGTGGGAGGTCCTTTTGGTTATGTGTTGCTTTCATTGGTTAATGAATGAAGAAACTGGCTTGGCCTGATAGGGTAGAACAGACCTAGGTGGGGAAAACTAAACAGAATGCTGGGAGAAAGGAGGTGGAGTGAGAAAGAACCCAAGTAGCCCCGTTGGAGCCAGACAGAACTTTAGCTAGTAAGCCACAGCCATGTGGCAATACACAGATACACAGATTAATTAAAATGGGTTAAATTAATATGTAAGTGTTAACCAATAAGATACTAGAGCTAATGGGCCAAACAGTGATTTAATTAATATAGTTTCTGTGTGATTATTTCAGGGCTAAGGGGTTGGGACCAACAAGCAGCCTCCTTCTACAGATGGATAGAGGAGAAATTAGTAAGAAGGGTCAGGTATCTTGAGAGTAAGATCTATATTCAGCTTTTTAAGAACCTCCAAACAGACTTCCATGGTGATTGCTTCAATATCTATCCCCAACAACAGTAATAATTTGCCTTTTCCTATTGCTGTGCCACTGTTTGTCCTTTTATTCTTTTTATTTTAGCCATTCTGACTTTACTAAGATGGAATCCTAATAAAGTTTTAATTAACATTATATGATGTCTAAGGATGTTACAATCTTTTAAAAACTGTTTCTCAGTTGTGAGTATTTAAGATGTGTAAATTCTCTATTTAGTTACATGTCCCGTTTATAAATTGGTTTGTTTTCTTCATTCTTATTTTCCTGAGTAAAGTCTTTCCCATATGGTAGGTTTTCTGTTCTCTTATATCGTGGTTTCCTTTGCTGTACACTAACTTTTTTATTTTTATGAGGCCCCATTCATTCAATGTTATTCTCGATGCTGAAGGTACAAGCGGATGGAAATCGTGCCCATGACCATGAATGAATGTGGTTAAGATTGTAAGAATGAAAATCCTACAAAGAGTAAACTCAGAGTCATCACATCCACCACCAAATTACAATGCAGTTGCTGAAAACTTCTTAAATTTCATATGGAAACAGAAAGGACACAGGGTAGCAAACATCACTGAACAAGAAAGACACTGCTCATGGTGTCACCATTTAGTAAGGGTCTCTAGAGTAACATAATTTGTAGAATGAATCTATCTATCATCTATCTATCTATCATCTATCTATCTATCTATCTATCTATCATCTATCTATCTATCATCTATCTATCTCTACATACATGTGTATGTAGTGTGTGCAAAAATGTGTGTAGGTATATAATTTATTAGAATGTCTTAGCAGTGCAGCTAATCCACCAGTGGCTGTCTATGAATGGAAAGTCCAAGAAACTAATAGCTGCTAAGTAAGAGGACTGGATGTTTCAGCTGATCTTCAATATATGGTGGAATCCTGAAAAAGTGGGCGCTAATGCCAGTGAAGGGATGTGCTAGCAAGGTTAGGACAAACAGGCAAAGAAAAAAAAAACTTCCTTCTCCCATGTGTCCTTATGTAGACTTTAAGCAGAAGATATGGTCCAGATTAAAGGTGTGTCTTTCTTTCAGGATATCCCTATTAAAGGTGTGTGTTTTTTCCCATCCCAAGATCCAGATTCAAGGCATTCCTGTTCCCAGTTTAAACGATCTGGATTAACGGCACATGTTTTCCTAATTCAAAGATCCACATTAGAAGTGAGTCTTTCCTCTTCAAATTGAGCAAAGAGTTCCTCACAGTTGTGTCCTCCGTTTGGGAGTTTTAGTTGCAATGTAATCAATCAAAGAACAAGGAAGAGTTATCATCTATCCTAGACTTATAGTTATACTACTGGGCTATAGGGGAAAACAAAGATGTCACCTGAGTAAAAACAGAATCATTGATTAGCAGAGTACAGTTGAATATTGACATAGGAAATGGTCTCCTATAGCAACCTGAGTGTGGAGTCAGCAGTAAGTCAGTAAGCTTCTTTCCAAATTCCAAACTCCCAGTGGTTTCTATAACAGGGTTACAGCTTCGTCTTTACTCTGACTCACTACACTGTGCTTTGGGTTTCTCTTTGACTCCTGGTTTCCATGGAAAGGCATGCATGTCTCTTTATGCAAGGCTTCAGGTCATGAAACACTTAAGCTGGGCACACCTGACCTTTTCCTGGTACCATTGTTCGAGAAAGATGAAGTAGAACCCGGGTCCTCACTGTGTTGTGGCTGTTGATTCTTGCTTGCAATGTTGTAGTAGGAAAGTATTCCTATTATTGCTGCTTTGGATTGGCAAAATGTGCTAGTTAAGTTTTTTCTTTCTTTCTCTTTCTCCTTCCTTCCTTCCTTCCTTCCTTCCTTCCTTCCTTCCTTCCTTCCTTCCTTCCTTCCTTTCTTTCTTTCTTTCTTTCTTCTTTCCCTCCCTCCCTCCCTCCCTCCCTCCCTCCCTCCCTCCCTCCCTCCCTCCCTCCCTCCCTCCTTCCTTCCTTCCTTCCTTCCTTTTCTTTTTTTTTTTTTTGTTGTTGTTGCTTTGTTTCTTGAGACAGGGTTTCTCAGTAGCTATGAAGCCAGTCCTAGAACTTGGTTTATAAACCAGGATTGCCTTGAACTCATAAAGATGAGAGATTCCTTTGCCTCTGCCTCCCAAGTGCTTGGATTAAATGCATGTGCCACCAACACCTGGCCTGAGTTAAGCTCTTAACACTTGTGTTTCTCACACCTTAAGAGCAAAAAGAACAAAGAATAAATTTTAGGAGAGTGAACAGAAATTACCTAAGGTTTCATGTAGTTGAATTTTTTTGGGGGGGAGCACCAAGCAGCTCCCAAATAGAGATACAGAGATTTATTATTAATTATGAATGCTTGGCCTTAGCTTAGGCTTGTCCCATTAACTCTTTTAAGTTAATTTAACCTATTCGGGTTCATATACACTTTGCCTCTGTGGTTTTTACCTTTCTCTCATTCTGTATGTCTTATTTTCTTGCTTCATCCATGTCTGGTTGGCTGGCATCTGACGTCTCCCTGCCATTTTTTCTTTCTTCCCCAAGCCTAAATTCCTCCTCTTCCTTACTCTTCCTGCCAAATTCCTCCTCCTACTTAACTCTTCCTGCTAGGGTGTCCCACCTATACCTCCTTCCTTGCTATTGGCAGTTTAGTATTTTAGTTAGATCAATCAGGTACCTTAGGCAGGCAAAGTAAAACAATAGCCACTTTTTTATATATAATTAAACAAATGCAACACATCTTTACATATTCAAACAAATATTCCACAACATAAACAAACGCAACACATCTTTACACAGTTAAACAAGTATTCTG
Organism: Arvicola amphibius; assembly: GCF_903992535.2. Lineage (NCBI taxonomy): Eukaryota > Metazoa > Chordata > Mammalia > Rodentia > Cricetidae > Arvicola > Arvicola amphibius. The sequence continues at coordinate 33,531,707 of NC_052060.1, read as the reverse complement.
AAAGACAAACAAATGCAACATATCTTTACATAGTCAAATAAATATTCTGCAACATCAATACAACACACCATTACATAATTAAACAAATGTAACATATCGCTGTATATTAAACAAATACTCTACAACAGACTCAGGCTCAAGATAGAAATTTGAGCTGCCAGTGGGGTACCTCAGGAAGTAGTACTCTAGGTGAGTTGTATATGTCCCCTTGCTGTGCAGGACTTTTCAATATGATTGTCAGATAACACTTTCAGTCTACTACAATAAAAATTTTATCTATATGTAAATTGCTTCTTTATAAGGTATAGGATAATTCTCAAAATATCCTTATTAAATTAAATGATGACCATTGTTATTAAATCTGGAATATCACCTCTCTGCTTGCAAACATTATACCTGATAATCTTAGGAATTCTTAAAGTAAAACACAAATGAATATTTATAATTAGAGAACAACATGACCTTATTTTCCAGAAAAGGCTTTAATGTATAATTTGGAAAAGATAAATTTGGGCAAATACAAAGCTGATATTAAGTAATAACATATCAGCAAGTATCAGTCTATTCAATTAATGTCACATGGAAGCCTCGTATGTGAAAAACCAAAGCCACTAGATCTACAAAGATTGTCTTGAACAGGCTACCTTTTCATTATGTTTATTTTTTTCTTTATTTTCAAAGTCGTTACCATTAATCTTTTAAAAATATCTATAATCTCCAAAGTCTTTGATAATCCATATTCTGAGGCACATCTTTTGAAATAGGAAGTGTCCTGTTTTACTATGTCTGTGCAGTTTATACGGTCTGATAAACAAAGCTTCCCTCATGAATACATTCTTTAGAAAATTGTTTTACATAAATCTCATATGAAGCCTCTGTGATTTATTTCTGAATTTTATGTTGCTCATTTCCTTATCTCCCTAACGTTAAATGATATCATCAGCAGAGAATATTACTTTCTGATCTAAGACAGAATACAGATACAGGCTTAGCATATCTCAAGATAATAATAACTGTATAACTTGAAACACCATTAACGTTGGAGATTTCAGGTGCCGCAGATATTCTATTCTAGATGTTTCTGAGAGCTTCAGAGGGCTCAAGGTCTGTCCCCCTCTAGCTTCCTGCTACCAACTGCTGGTGGAAAGGAAGCCTCATGAGAGCTCAGGTAGACACTTTAGGTCTCACTGCTGGAGAGGAGAGGAGCAGAGCAACATGCACTACTGCACTTCGTCTAAAATCCCCTCCCTTAATGGCTTGTTCACAGATAGAATGCAAAAACAAATGTGAAATTATTTCATCCATGCAAATGAAACACCCTCGAGGGTGGCACCAAATACAGTGGATAGAGTATCCATCCATCCATGGTCATGTGAATCAGTCAGTTGGCACTGAAATCATTACACAGGAGAGGAATAAACATCTAATTTTCATTACACCTCTGAATTATTTTGTCACATTACTATAACAGCTGTGCAAGTGTAGCACAGACGTCTGTATAGACAATAACTGTTATGTGGCTGAAACAGAAAAGCGTTTTATTAAAATGAGTTTCAAGTAATTATCGGGATGCAAAGATCCATCATTCTTTTATGCTCTGTTGGAATGATACTTTCGGTTCAATAAAACTGGAAACGAAGTTCATCAGAATTAGTTTTCTGCTCCCGTTTAAATAAAAGAAAAATTTCATATTTTCCACTATCCAAGCAATGCTTACCTGCTGCCTCATCTTTCTTCAGATCTTTCACATTTTCACAGTCTCTTTTCTCATCTTTTTAACTTTGAAAATAATTATTGTATTAAGTTCTGCCATATTAATTGAAACAAATATTTGAATGTAATTTAGAAATACGCTACAGAGTTAAGGAGGAAGTTAGGTCTTTGTTATTCATAGCTTACGTAGCTTTCACTTTCTGAAAAATCTTCCTAGTTTATAAGTAGCCAAAATGTAGAATATTTCTATATACAACATATAATGTGCTATTTTTATATTAATATAAAGTTTGACTTTTAATTACTACATAGTAGGCAAAAAATTTAGATATAATTCCTTAATATTAGTAAAACATGGATTTCTTTTATTTTTTATCTTTCTTACTAAAATTATTGGAAACAAAGCTGCCTTTCTTTCATTTGTCATGTTATTAATGTTTTTGAGTAATCACTTTTATTTCATTCTTGCTTCCTGATTTCATGTTTCTCTCTTCCTTCAGTAATCTTTTACAGTTTAGTTCCATTTTGATATTTCTTTTCTTCTGATGCTGGCTGCATTGTATTTCATTACACATGGCCTAGAAGAATTCTGTTTCTCATGAACATTTTCTGTCCCCATCTTATAAAACTAGAACTTTTACATTATTTTAAGTGATACATTAAAATTTTGCCCTACTGTCTTTCCCCTAAAGATTCAGTTTCTATGCTTGCCAATCTTATTTGATTATTGCGATTTCTAAACTTCAAACTGCATCGCTAATTTGCTATAACAACAAATTAATGGAGATTTGTATATTTAATCCATTAAGTGTAAAAGGAGTATTTAACTGTACTTCCTGATATGTATGTTTATATCTATCGTCCTCTCCTATTCTAACATGATATATTCCGGATACTTTTGTAGCCACTATGACATCATAGTGTACACATTAAATATGTTTCATTTAATGCTAGTGAAAGCTAATCTGTGGCCCTTCTAATGTAGAAACAGTTATTGCCCATTTAAATTGTTTAGTACATTACGTAGCAACATAGCAACAGTATGTTACAGTTTGAAGTATGTATTATACTATAGTTTTATTAGTTTTAAAGCAATCCTGTGCCATTAAAGGTCACCATGGTCACTGCTCCATGCTATTCCACATGTGGTCCTGCTGTGATCACATCAGGTTTTCCTTGTATTACATTTTATGTTTGTGTGTTCATCATGGTCAATAAGCATGTAGAATCACCTGCTTGTCTTTTTTTTCAGTCACTCATATGAAGCATCGTCATGCAAATTAAAGTGACTAAAGACTGCAAAGTTGGAACGACAGGTGAAGTTCACCGTTCAGGCGCCTCCCATTACAATGGAAAAATGCAAGTGTGGGCAGCTACTCAGTTGGTCATTCACTAGTGGTAATTCAACTGATAGAATCCAAGGAGGATCTGTTTCAATGCTGTGGCGTGCTGTCCTCTGAACACAGCACTTGTTAACATCCTCATAGCAGCAGCTGTGACTACGTGAAAGCCACTCTCAGGATTATCTGTCTGTATTCCCTTACAGAAGGGGAACATTAGGCCCTACCTAATATTCTAGCTACATAACACATACAGACAATTTCTGTTTTAAAAGAGTAAGTCACAAAACAATTCCACAGCAGTTTGGAATTATGATTAATAAAAAGGTTATTTATTTAAAAGGAAAAACTTACAGATCACCGTCCTAGACACAGACCTCTGCATGATCAGGAAAAGAGTCTGGTAGTCAGAAGCAGCGTCCTAAGCAAGAGAGGGTCTTTTTCAAGCCAACGAGACCACGCCCAAGTGGGCTGGTATCTTAAAGGCTATTGGCTGAAGGAGCGGAAGGAGCTCCCGCAGCACTGTTTTAACATTTTTGTTTGTTTTTCATTTTGATTAAAAATATGGCGTCATTTTCCTCTTTTTCTTTTCTTCTTCCTACTCATTTTGTGGCTTATCTCTTCAGCCCTCCCATCTCTGACCTCTTATTTTCAAATTCATGGCCTCCTTTTCATTAATTATAGTTAGTGCTATATACATGTGAATAATTATACAAATAAAACTTGCTCAGATACTTTGGTGCTGCATGTTGGTACATGATTTCAGGACAGACCACTGACTGTTCTGAAGGAGTGAGGATATTGTGAAAACAGAGGATCCTTTCCTCATTACTATTTTGATTCTTAACTCCCTTGCCTACCACCTTACATTAATATCAAATTTGAGAGCTCTGAATTGATCATTTAAATTACTACACAGGCTACTATATTTTCATTAAAAAATAAATGCAAGCCGGGCGGTGGTGGCGCATGCCTTTAATCCCAGCACTTGGGATCTCTGTGAGTTCGAAGCCAGCCTGGTCTACAAGAGCTAGTTCCAGGACAGGCTCCAAAAAGCCACAGAGAAACTCTGTCTCGAAAAACCAAAATAAATAAATAAATAAATGCACTGTTTGTTTAAGAAAAAGCATTGGGGCATGGAGTAGCTAAAATAATGATTTTACTCTCAAATAAGAATACTTTCATATTTATACTGCCAACTTCAAGTAACAGTTGATCATGATTTTCCTAATCTTACAAACATTTCTGATGCATAACACAACAAAGTCATCTTTACGTATGTACTCTGCTTCTAATTTGGGTTGTCTTTGTTGCAATAAGTAGATAGAATATACTATTTAGACATGAACTGATGTATATCCCCCAAGGATCAGCTAATACAGTTTTATTAATAAATGTTCTTCACGCTTTCTCTTTGCTTAATTCAAATATTTTGTACTTCAATTCTTTGATCAAATGTAGCATGAGGGGATACATACTAAAGATGTTGAGTACTTAATGTGTCTAGAGACAGGTTAGATTTCTGTGAAGTATGGATACTATAACATGAAAGAAAGGGGAACAATAGCTGCCTTCAGAAACAAGCATCCTTCAGTAATAAGATGGAGGAGTGGTTGATAGAAGGCCATTGTCAATGCTTTTCTGCTTCTTCATGTTCCTCCTCTTTAACCCTATGTGTCTGTCAATGAAAATGCTTGAAATGTATTAAGATATACAAAAGCAAAAGACAGAGCTTATTCACTACTTTATATACCTTGCTGTAAAAAGCCTATGAACCACAACAATGATCATCATGACAAGATATTCTTTCTCTATGGTATAATAATGGCATTTGTATCTCAGGGGTAACCAGTCACTCCCTACTTGGACTTAAGGTCCACTCAGTAGAAAGGCATTCATGCTTGGTACTGTAAGACAAACCAACCACCTTTGGCTAGTGAGGCTACAGACTCTAAGGAAAAGCATGCCACTGTGATTTCTCTATACCAGTGTAATTTCTAATTTTATTCAAAGTCTTAATCTTATACTCCCAGATAAGTGAAGATCTTACCCTCCCGTTAAAGAATTCTGCAGCAGACAGAGACCGTTACAGAAATCTATAGCGAGTCAAAAGGCAGAGAGCAATAGATCATACCTTCTCCACATCCAACTTCTACAACAGAATAGCTACACCTAAGTGTCAGGAAACATTAAAAAAGAGGGGACAGAATGATTGTAAGGACCAAGGTGTCTGATGTGAGACAGCTTCTTCTGTACATGAGGAAACCGAACCAACAAAATCTCAATATAAAGTCAACTAAAAAGGACCTGCATAATGACACCACCAATTAACCTGGCAACATTGATGGGGGAAATCTCATAAGGCTCCACCTTAGGAAGAAGTGCTAAGGCAATTAATGACTCGAGAGATAAGGGGAATCAGTTTTTGTCCTGGGTTAACTCCTTGTTAGTTTATCATTTTATCCAACATTACATGGATATATCCGCAGTAAACATATGGAAGATTATATTTAATATATTAGTTAGTCATATATTGGCTAAATAGGATGATAATAATGAAAATTGGATTAGTCACAGAAAAGACTTTTACAAAATAAAATTATATTCGTTCAACATGTACTTCTAAGCGAAATGCCATTTTAAAGATGTATTGTTTTAATTTTATATTTTGACTGTTTTCCTGCATGAATGTGTATATACCACATACATGACTGTTTCCTGCAGAGGCAAGACGAGGACAATGTGTCTCCTGGAATTGAAGTTACAGATGATTATGAGATACCAGGTGGATGCTGGGAAAAAGCTATGCATTAAGGTGGGAGAAAGAGAAGATATTTGACTTATTAAGCTTTCTAACAATGTTTTGACTGCTTCGCATGTTTTGACTCACTGAAAAAGGAGCAAAAATACAAAAAACACATATGAGGATACAAAACTTAAATATAAATAAGAATCAGTAAATAACATATTTTACCTTATTTTTTTCTAAATTACAGGAAAGCCTAATAAAGCCTTTTTCACAAAGACTATATACAGATAAAAATTTTGGTCCATCTGTAAAGGCTGTACTCAAATAATCTCATTATTGCAAGTTACAAAACAGCAGAGATATCTCCATTGTGCATCCAAATTCATAATTATTGGAGAGTGTTGAGGACAGGTGTCTGTCACACAGACAGCAGACTGATCTCATTTGTCATCATTGAAACATCACTTCGAGCAGCCAGCAAATGTGCAAATCACATATTTGCATAATAATAGACTTCACAGGGTTAAATGCTGCTACCACAAATTCAAGCATTTTATTTAGTTTGGAAATAATTTTGCTTTTTTGGATTATTAAAATTCTTTTTACCTTCAGTTTACTAGCTAACCTTAATTTCCTTGGATGAAAATCAAATTAATAAAATTGAGGAGGGTTTCTAGAAATATGGTGTGCATTGTCTGGTTATACATAGATGTGCTTCCACAGACTAAGACCTTGTATCACATACTGGAATTTTGTTTGGTGTGATCTTGTGTAGGTCTTGTTCAGGCAACCACAGCTGCTGTGACTTCAAGTCCATTTTAAACCACTGCCTGTGGCCCACTAGATTTTACATTCTTTATGTGTCTTCTGCCATGATCCTGAAGCTTTGCCAGGGAGCTGATAAAGAGGTCAGGCCTTTCACTAAGTAGATAATAATAGGTATCCGGTGAGGGAAGGAGAATCATTCTTCTTTGGAGATGTAGCCACCAATAGGTTTCCTATCCTCCCATGAATATCTTCTAACCTAGGAATATATATGAGCATCATTAACTGGAATGAGTGGGTTATTAAAAAAGAGAAAGGGAAACGAAATTTCAAGAGGGATGCTTTGGCGGAGATCCCAGGAGTGATAAAGAAAACATGGGAGTGACAGATGTGATCTTATCTCGTTGTATGGATTTGAAGTTTTCCTATAATAAATTTAAAATAAAAATAAAGGAATTATTATCTTCTCTATGCTATTCTTCTGAAGAAATGAGAATGTGTGAGCTGTTAAGTTTCTGCAACGTATCTTGTATCTCCACAGAAGAAATGCAATGATGAATGTCCCTGATGGACTCAAAGACAAAAATTCTGCTATATTTTCTCATACACAAGAAATTGCTTAGAGAGGTTTCATATCTTGCACATAAACCACATTAATTTAAATGTTACAACAAATCAGAAAGTTGCTGTAGCTCTTCCAAACCTGTTCCAGCCCAGTGAGCAGCAAATGGGGCAAAAGTAGCTCTTAATTGAATTCCTATGTGGTAGCTTTTCTCTAACTAGCAACAAATGAGGATATTCAATGTTTTCTCTCCATTTCCTAGGAATATGCAACTATTTTCACAAGTGTTATTTATCTTGAGAAAGTAATTATAATAATTAAAGTCTATATTATGGTGCTTTTGAAAATGAAATGTTAAAAGCATCCTTGGCAATCCAGAAAGGTCTAAATTCTATGTAGTGGCTACACTTATCAAAGGACTCCTTATGTCAACTACATTTTCACCAATTTTAACTTTATATACATTCCTGTTAGGTAATTTTGCCTACACGGATATATACTTGGCTGAATTATAAGGCATTCAAACTTTAAATTTCTGAGATTTTATTGGCACAAATCTTTGACATTTTATATATTAGTGAATTGTAAAAGACAGACAGATATCTCATGACAAGAACAACAAAGTGTTTATATTCTTTGGAAGCTAGACTTGTTTCTCCGTTTAGTTTTCCGTGTTATCTTTAAATTACTGCCAGACAAATGAGTTTATATTCATCTGTGTTTCCCATTTCTCTATATGAAAATAACAGAGTAATATTATATACAGTGTTATATTTATGATACTTTTTTTTTTTTTGGTTTTTCGAGACAGGGTTTCTCTGCAGCTTTTTTAGAGCCTGTCCTGGACCTAGCTCTTGTAGACCAGGCTGGCCTCGAACTCACAGAGATCCGCCTGCCTCTGCCTCCCGAGTGCTGGGATTAAAGGCGTGCGCCACCACCGCCTGGCTATGATACTTTTTTACTCGTGAGAAAAAGACAGTAATTTAAAGTTCACTAGATAGAAACCATTTTATTCTTTTCTCTGGTTAGGGCTTTGAATAAAGAGTACCCCAAAATTGGGCAGTAGAACATCATTTTCTTATACCATTGAAGAGGTCATTAGCTAAACAGATTTCATAAAGATACTAAATACATGCAATGTATCACTTAGAAATTAGCATCATAATATGAAGCAGAACAAGACAGGTAAGTGATGTCTCCATAGCACATAGGAGTGTTTCACAAAATACATATAGCTATAATATATGCTGTGGTTTAAATGTTGCTGTTCTTTCAACAATTCCTTGCAAATTTGATGTAGAACAAAAAATTACTGAAAAATGGGGTCTAATACTTATTTCATGGAAGTTGGAGATTGATACCTACGTCAATGGACTAGGATATCCTGTGAGACCTTTTGTAAATGTTGTTTCAAGACAGACATTAAACAAATCATCGCCCTTTTCCTTATTTATTTTGCTGTGAAGGTTAAATAGAGCCCTTAGAAATTTTCACACTATATTTGTATTATATTATTAAATTTACTAATTAAATATATTATTGTTACAATTGTGTTTATTAAAGGATCTAAAAGACTATAATTAATTATTCAGGCACTATACTAACAGAGTTCGTGAAGAAAAGAGCAACACATACTCTTTCCTAAAAGTATTCACTATTTTTACTAATATTATCCTTTCTCAAAAGGATAAACTACTTACTTGACATTGTCTCCAAACTGATATTCAATAAAAGACTACTAATATTTTATTAACAATAAATAGGATATTAATAGACATTCAACAAAAGAGCAAATATTCAGTTCTACTAAGAGCATTCTGTCTATAATACTTACTCATCTGTAGAAAAATATACAAAATGTAAACACAATGAGAACTATACTGAAGATTTAGAATGAAGGAAAGCATATATCTTCCTTAGGGTTTTATTACTGTGAAGAGACATTATGACCACGCAACTCTTATAAAGGAAAGCGTTTAGTTGGAAATGGTTTACAGCATCAAAGGTTTAGTCCATTACCACCATGGCAGGAAGCAAGGCAGCATGCAGGCACACATGGTTCTGGAGAAGGAGCTGAGATTTCTACATCCTGATCCACAGACAGCCGGTAAAGAAATGGCTTGAGTTTCTGAGAGCTCAAAGCCCACTCTCTAGTGATATCCTTCTTCCAACAAAGTCACACCTATTTCCACAAGGCTGCACCTTCCAATAGTACCCATCCCTATGAGCCTATGGAGCTATTTTTATTCAAACTACCGCTGCATATTTTGTGAAATGAAATTTTGCAAAATGAGTTCTTTATATGACACTTAGCATCTTGCAGTAACATTTTGGGTGTCAAGTGGGTTGTTTGTTGTAGTAGGAAAAAGAGTCATTTCTTAAAAACAAGAGTCTTAAATCTAGGGAAACTTTCTGTCAGCTAAATAGATTGAGTATTTTAGAGAAAGCCCCCAGTTTTACCTCTTTGCACATTTGCCAAGTATTGTGGGATGTTTGTACACTATGTGAAAATGTGAGTGGTGTAATAAAACCCCGAATGGTCACTAGTTAGGCAGGAGGTATAGGCAGGACTTCCAGGCAAAGAGAGAGAAGCAAGGAGGAAGAATCTCGGACCAGATTACACCAGGAAACTCTGAAGAAGTCAGACATATGGGACAGAGCAGAGGTAACCAAGTCATGTGGCAGAATGGAGATGAACAGAGACAGGTTAGTTTAAGTTATAAGAGCTAATTAGGAAAGAAAACCTAAGCTATGGCCAAGCTTTCATAATTAATTTTAAGTTTCCAGGTCATTATTTGTGGGCTAGTGGTCCAAAGATAGTCTGATAGAAAACTTTGTACAGCCAAGGACTTAAAAGAACTCAAACAGTCTTGAAGAAATTCCAAGAGCAGTGCTTGATAAAATAGAACTGATGCTCATTAGTGAGGAGTAGCACGTTGTGAATCTTCCAGGATTCACAGCCCTATCTACTGACTTGTGGAAACCTCCAATGCTAAATGTGCTTCTTCCTGAAATGCAAAGGAAAGTAACTCAGTAACTTTGAAATAAGCGTTTAAACCTTTTCTTCTATAATTTACACTTATTTTTGCTATTTTTAATAATTTCATACATGAGTGCAATATTTAAATAATTTCTATACTAACCTCTCAGCACTGCAGCTTCTCCCCTACCCCTTCACACCCTCTCAAATTGATAGCCATTTTACACACACATACACACACACACACACACACACACACACACATACACAACTTGCTGAGTCTTACGTTGCTCATCTGCATTGCTTAGAACTGAGCACTTGGGACTGGGCAGTATAGAAGAGGGCTTATCCCTGGAGCAAGCTAATTCTCTCTCTCTTATGCTACATTAATTATCTGTGGCTCTACATCTAGTGAGGGGAGATTGTGGGATTTTCCCATCCATATTCACATATTTACTGATGTTATTATTGTTCTGGTCTTATTTAGGAGTCCAGGTTGTTGAGATCTCATGGCGTAGCTCTCTGTCATTTTCTCACCATAGACATTTTAGTTTGCTTTCTCTTACACTCCTTCCACTCCTCTTCTTCAATGGACCCTGAGTCAAAACAAAACAAAAATAAGACACCAACACGTTTCTTTTTCTTTTTTATCATAGTCACATACCTCCAACTCGCCACAGGGGCCACCTTCACCTCTCTACTCACAAACTTCAGGTTTTCTCCATTATCCCCCTATCAAGTCTAGTTTTGTTAACCAACTGTACTTGGGTATGGGGCCTGCTGTAGAGCTGCCCCATTTAAAAGGAGTTATGTCATTGATGGAAGCTGTCTTACCTTCTCCTAATAACAAATAAATGCCAATAGCTCTTCAGCTACTGGTGGAATTTGGTGTCCCTTCCATTCTTTCTGTGGAGATTTTGTCTGCCCTGAATTTGCTCAGTTCTTTTGCAGGCTGCCAGAACCACTGTGAGTTCTTCTGTGAAACTGTCCTGTTCTGTGCAAAAGCACCGTTTCCCTGAAGTTCGTAGTGCATTTTAGGAGATTCAGCTTCACTGATGGAAGTATGTCACTGGGGCTGAGCTTTCAGAGTGAAAACTTCATGCTGTTTCCAGTTTGCACTTTCCCTTTGGAGCTTGAAATAAAGATGTAAGCTCTCAGTTGACAGATCCCGCCACTAGCCTGATGCTTGCTGTCATGCTTTCCAATTGTGATGGATTCTTATCCCTCTGGACATTCAGCCCAAATAAAATCTTTCTTCTGTTAGTTGCCTTGCTCATTATCATCATCATCATTATCATTATTGTTAATATTCTTTACCTCTTTGTTTGACCTTATTCAGATTTAATTATGTCTTTTGTAGCTTTTATGAGTCTGGGTATGTTTTGTTATTGCTGTTATTGTTAATGTCCAACTGTTTCCCTTTATGGTCACATAGTGTGAAGGATGTTGTTTCAGTTTTCCTAAGTTTCTTGAAACTTACCTTGTATCCTGGTAAATGGTAAATTTTGGAAAAGTTCTTTGTGTTTTAAGGCAAAGTGTGATCCTCTATGATGTGGCAGAATGCTCTGTGAGTTTTTTTTATTGCATTCATTGGTTTTATAATATCATTTAGCTCTATTGTATCTTTATTTAGATTTTGTTTGGATGATATTTCTGTTGGTGAGAATGGAGTTTTGAAGTTACCTCCTGTAGGAAACTATATTGGGGTGATGTGGGAATCCCTTCTGGATGCTGTGATTACCATTAATGAATAAAGAGACTGTTTTGGATCTATAGCATGGAAGAACTTAGCTAGGTGGAGAAAAATAAACTGAATGCTGGGAGAAATGAGGAGGAGTTGGAGAAGCCATGTAGCCCTTCTGGTGACAGATGCTGGAACCTTTACCTGGAAAGCCGCAGCCACATGGCAATACACAGATTACTAGTAATGGGTTAAATTAAGATACAAGTGTTAGCCAGTAGCTAGAGCTAATGGGCCAAGTAGTGCTTAAAATAATATAGTTTCTGTGTCATTATTTCAGGTCTGAACTGCTGGGCAGCTGCGAAACAAACAAGTGGCCCTCCTTACCACATTAGGGTGATCTGAAATTTTTAATCTAGTAGTATTTCTTTTTATTGAAGTCTGGGCATAAAGGATTGGAATTGTAATACCTTCTTGGTGGAATGACATTTGCCTCTGTCTTCTTCTCTCCAAATACTTCTACATACTCTATCAGTCCTGTTCTCTTTCACATTCATGACCTGTTTCTCCTTAGTTGTTTTTTATACACAGACACACACATACATGCACACACACACACACACACACACGCCTAAATACATAAATATAACCTATTTAGTATGCTCATATGTATGTTTTCAGGTATGACAATTTGTAATTAGATAAAATATAAATAGATAGGTAATTAGAGTGCTCTTTCCTACTGAAGATTATTTCCCCATTTCCTAATATTACGTAGTTTATTGTAGTTCTTGTTCTAGGACTGAGGCCCCCTGAGCTTTCTTAAATACACTTTAGCATGTCTATCGGTACCTTCTTTGTTTAGGTTGTGTTTAGGAAACCATGTTGTTGAGACTTTATGCGTTTAGCTTCTGACATTTCTAGGAGATACAGACTCACAGCAAACTCTCATGTTCTTACAATCTTTCTGATCCCTATTTCGCAGCTACCCCAGAGTCTCAGAGAGGGCAATTGTGTTGCAGATGTTTCAGCTGGAAATGTGCTTCAGAACTCTGCAGTTTATTTAGTTGTAGTTTTCTATGATGGTCTCTGCCTATTGAAAGTTTGCTTGATATGGGATGATGACTAGACTGTCTGTGGTCATACGTATACTTATTTAGAATGTAATTATGAATTATGCTGGTTCAGTAAAGTGGTTCTTTCAGGTTCTTCTTCAAGATAAAGGAATTTTCTAGTCCCATGTAGTTGGCTATATTTACACCACCAAGCATTATTTCCTTTGTATTGAGTGGGCTTTAAGTTCAGGGGAGAGTTACTCAAGGTGTGCACGCCATTACTGCATCTGCATTACTGTTAGGAGGAATCCCTGATGGACTACTCAAAAGAAGACTTCTCATGCCTGTTGTGAAAATTTTGTTAGGAGGTCTTGGTTCTTAGAGGAGGCACCGTGTGTTTAGATGAGAAAAGCTCATTGAAACTACACACGACATAAACACACATGTGGGGGAAGTTGTTTATATATACTATAGAACTATGCTTTAGGTAAATAGTTAATAACACAAACACACCTGTGGGGAGGAGTTGTTTATGTATACTATAAGACTTTGTTTTAGGTAAAAAGTTAATAATGTTATTCTTTATGGCTTTTTATGATATCCTTATTGTTACTTTACCTTCTTCTGTATTTATCTCTCTTCTCAATTTTAGATCCCATTCTTTTTCTATTTCCCTGGTCAGATCATTTGCACACTGTTATTCTCTTTTCTATTGTTATTTAATACCCCTACCCCATAATGGTGCCTTTTCCCTTCCTTAGTTGTGAAGTTATTTCAGGATATAGACTCTCATTTGAACATTTGAAACTAGAGGCCTCTGATGAGAGAAGACATTCGGTGTTTGTCTTTCTTGGTCTGGGTTAGCTTACAAACTATTCTTCTAGTTCCTTCCATTTATATGCCAAGTTCATAATTTCATTTTTCTTTATAGACAAATAGTATTTTATAATGTATATGTACCAAATTTTCATCATCCATTTCTCAGGGGTTGGGCATTAAGGTTATTTTCATTCCCTAGCTATTAGAATAGAGCAGCAACAAACATGACTGAACAAGTATGTGTGAAGTAATATTTTGATTCATTTGGAAATATACTATGCCAAAGAGTGACACAGCTGGATCATTAAGGCAGAGTATTTTTAGGTTTTTGAGAATTCTCCATCTTTATTTCCTTAGTGGCTGCACCAAATTGCAATCCCACTAACAGTGAATAGGGGTTCTCTTTTCCCCATGTCCCTTCTTGCATTTGTTATCAATTATTTTGTGGATATTTGCCAATCTGCTTAAGGTAAGATTAAAATTATCTTGATTTCTACTTTCCTGATTTACGGGAATGATAAAAAATTATTTTGAGACATTTCTTAGACATTTTTTCTTCTTTTGAGAAATCTCTGTTCTGGTCCCATCCCATTCTTTAAAGAGGTCATTCTGTGGACTGCCTCTTAGCCTGTTGATTGTTTCTTTAGTTTTGCAGGTCTTTTAGGTCTTGTTGTGCATTGATTCAGGCTCTTTTGGCTTTTAAAGTTTTCTTTGAAAAGTCACCTGTTAATATGGTAGGTTTTCCTTTATGTGCAACTAACTTGTGGTTGTATTTTGCAACTCTATATTTAGTTATAAATATATATAAACAAATATGTTAAACAGTAATAATTAAAGAATAAAAGAGAATACATTTTAGAAGAAGTGGGGAGAGAACACAGGAAGATTTGTAAAGAAGGGGTAGAGGAAAGGATGTAAATACAGTACTCATTCATGAAATTCTTAAAAAATAAAATTAAATAACTTAAATAAAAACATACTTTTTACTTACTTTTTTGCATAGGCAAGTTTATGTTTGGAAGCCTATTTTAGGTGTTTTTTTTTTTTTTTGGTTTTTTCAAGACAGGGTTTCCCTGTAGTTTCTAGAGACTGTACTGGAACTAGCTCTTGTAGACCAGGCTGGCCTCGAACTCAGAGATTCGCCTGTCTCTGCCTCCCGAGTGCTAGGATTAAAGGCGTGTGCCACCACCGCCCAGCTGGAAGCCTATTTTAGTACATTCATTTCTTTATCAGAGAAGATTTTGTTTAGCATGCCAAAAGCTTTTAAAATTTTGCTAAAGAATTTGAATAAATATTTATTTTATTAATGTTTTGCATTAAATAAAGATAGTTTCAAAAAGCCAAAACTTAAATGGCAAAAATTATCTATTTGCAGAGATAATAACTGCGTGAAATGATAGAAAAAAAGAAGTAGTATCTGGGTATACTGGGAAGAGAGTAGGAATTTCTCATTTGGGAGAAGAATCATGCTTAAGGAAAGTGCTGTGGATTCCGGATAAGTACACATTGAGCATGTGAGCACAGCAGTATGGCCCACATGTAATCTTTCTCCCAAGCTCCTGTGTTAAAATTTTAACATACAATGCCCTATTATCAAAAGATTAGGTCTCCTGAAAATTTCCCTATGTGTTCGATGGACCCCTTTCTGATGGAGTTAGAAGACATCCTGAAGATGGTCCTTGCTCTATACTCTCTCCAATGACAGTGGCTCTAATTCTCCTGTAGGAAGTGGTGTTGGACCAGAAACTAGCTCTCTTGCAATACTCCCTTCTATTATCAGTATCAGGATCTACGAGAAACAAATGTATTTTATGAGCTATCCCATTCATGGTATGTTTTCTGATGGGTAATGACTAGACTAAGACATCCCTTTTATGTTTATATAAAGGGATTCTGCTCTTTAAGAGTGCAAGGTATTTATGTACTGACTTATCCTTTGAGTTAAAGCATCAATAGAGACAAGAAAGTTGGGACTGTCACTGTGGAATGGTAGTGTGAAGGGAAAACCCTGGTAGAATTCAACACAACTGAAAACAGATTTTTTTTGTGTGTGTGTGAACATAGACAGTTGGTACATTACAACCATTCTTCATCTGAGAGGAAAAGAGGGGTGCCTCTCAGGTTTAATCTTCAATTTTTCATCTACAGAAAGGAAGGAAATCATGTCCAAAGAGCCAGGGGAAAGGCTGTCTGACATACTGATGCCTCATTACAGTGAATTGACTCTAATCATCTTGTGACTTTACCAGAAAAAAATAGTGTTTTTTTTTCATAATATCCATATGTTGCCCAAAAGTTTCTTTGCTGTCTGAATTTATTTTTGAACATTTCAGTGTTTGCAGCAGTAATTCGGCAGGGTTGGCAACCCCTGTGAACTCAGTCATTTCTCAGAAAGAGCAATTCATCTTGTTGGAGTATGCAGCATGCGGGTCTGTTTGCCACCGCTGTTTCTTTGCTATCCACATCTATGCCTCAGTGAATTCAGCTATGTGTTGATGCATTATGAGAGTATTTCTTTTGCCTTCACTTAAAATGAAAAACACCAGCTGTTCAGACGCCTTGCTTTACATCTGCCCTCTCAGCCTGCTCGGGTTTCTAAATTCACAATTCTATCAACATCCTTAACATTCTTTCCAATGTAATTGGGTCATGATGTTACAATTAATTTGACTTCTACCATTGCTTAATCTTCTATCAGATGTTTTTTTTTCAATTTTTCTTCGTTAATGACTCTAAGGTTCTAAGGTTCATTTTCTTCTATCTATTTGACCTGCCACCACAAGATTCTCCAATCTCTCCTTTTTATATTTGCATATATCATGCAAGAAATATCTACACTATTCCTAGACTAATACTCTTTAAACATTGCTTTCAGCACCTTATTCCCTTGATTAAAATCTTTTGCTACAACTGAATGGACTAGCATATTAAATTCAAATGTCTGGACTTTTCAGGTAAAAATTATGATTAGTACAGAATTTCTAATCACCCGTCTCTGACACTTTTTAAAACTTATGGATGTACACATATTCATATTTGAAGTGACTCTGTCATGTCTTATCTGAAAGAGATGTGCTAAACCAGGCACATTGTCCTGAACTTTGCATGTTGGAGCTGCAGGTTGGTAAGTTCTAGCTAACATGTTTACATATAACAACTGTTTCATAAAAGTAAAATAAAAAGAGCCATGCTATTCTCCCCTGTGTCTTTTAAGCAATATATGCTTGTTTTTACTAGTACATTCATTATGATCATCATCATCATTATCATTATTTTTCTTAAATGTGTTCTTTGCCAGATTCTTACGTGAATAAAATGCACAATGCTTGCACTAATCCTCAACCCTTTTATCATTTTATTAAAAGTATAATATATATATATTTATATATATATATATATATATATATATATTCTACCCTTCTCTTTCCTTCCTCCACCTTCTCTCTTTCTGTCTCTTAAATTTATGGCCTCTTTTTCTTTACAACTTAAATACATAAACATAACCAGCCTCCTCTGTATAAAGTTACCTCTATATATGTTATTTCAGGACTGAATACTTGAAATTGGATGAGTGATTGGTTTGTTCCTTCATAGGAAAATGCTTTCTCCCATTCTCAGCATTTCCTGTTGCCTGAAGGTCTTGGTCTAAGATTGGGGTGCTCTAAGTCTTCCCTCTTCCATATTCACCCACTCATGAATGCTGTCTTTGTTCAGAATTATTTAGAAAGCCATGCTAAGGAGAATTCCTGGGTATTCCCTCTTTGGCATTCTAGAATATACAAAATTCTTGTTCCTCTGGAACTTAAAATCTTCCCGAACATTGTAGCAATGTTTTTGTAGCATTAGGGTAAGAATTGTGCTACAAATAAATACACAGTGTGGGAATGGGAACCACAGTATTTCTTGT
The DNA here is from genome assembly GCF_903992535.2 of Arvicola amphibius. Taxonomy (NCBI): domain Eukaryota; kingdom Metazoa; phylum Chordata; class Mammalia; order Rodentia; family Cricetidae; genus Arvicola; species Arvicola amphibius. The sequence goes on along the minus strand of NC_052060.1, from coordinate 33,514,136 downwards.
TCTTTGCACTTTTTGATAGGTTGTGGTTTTCTGTAATGGTCTCTCTGCAGAGAGAAGTTTATTTGGTGAGTTGTGATATATATATATATATATATATATATATATATATATATATATATATATGTGTGTGTGTGTGTGTGTGTGTGTGTGTGTGTGTGTGTGTGTGTGTACATACATACATATGTATATTTGTGGGTATAAGGATATATATTTAGTATGTAGTTAAGATTTATGTTAGCTTAGCAATATGGCAATTGTAAGTCCTCTAGGATCTATGACATCACTAGCTGGGTTTGTTGTAAGGGGGCTGCTTGTTTGTATCCCAGCTGCCCAGACACCCGAAATAACCACACAGAAATTGTATTAATTAAATCACTGCTTAGCCTATTAGCTTGTTGTAGAAGGCCGTTTGTTTGTTTCCCAGCTGCCCAGACTCCAAAAATAACCTCACAGAAACTGTATTAATTAAATTACTACTTGGCCTATTAGCTCTAACTTCTTATTGGCTAGCTTTTACATCTTAATTTAACCCATTTCCATTAATCTGTGTATTTCCACGTAGTTGTCGTTTACCAGCAACGTTAGGCGTCTGTCTCTGGCTGTGGCTCCATGGTTTCTCCTGACCCCAACTTCTTTCTCCCCACCTTCAGTTTAGTATTCCTCACCTATCTCTATTCTACCCTATCATGGGCTCAAGACAGTTTCTTTATTAAACAATGGTATCTACAGCATACAGAGGGGAATCCCACATCACCCCAGGGCATAGTTTCTGATATGACGCATGTTTTCCATCTTGTTGAACAGAGTTTACATCCAATGAAGAATTGCTGGTTACAATAGTATTGCACTCTTGGGGTTATTTTGCCCAAGAATTATTTTGCTCATTAGCATGGCTTCTTAAAGACTCCTGATTAGTGCTGTGGTTAATAGGTTTCACAGCTTGATAGTATTATAGTTTGGTTCTTTTATTGGAAGCTACCATGTCTCCTTCTGATACCATGAAAGTTAGGATTTAGGTGGAAACTTTCCAGTCAGATTATGTTTCGATCCTCTGGGTGCTGTGTCTAAGTACATGTTATCTTCAGCAACAGTGACTTACTTTCCACCTGTATGGGGGATTCAACAGTGATGACAAATAGCCTATAATATTATAATATCTTAATATTTTAAGAGTTTCTCAGACAACACTGATATACCAATAACTAAAACAATGGCTTATCATGTCTGGCGTTGGGATTTTTCTTAGTTGGTATATGGCTGCTTGTGGAAGCATGGTCAGACTAGGTGGGAACATTTCATTTAAGCTATATACGCATACAGAGCCTTACATGTATTAAATTTTAGTTTAGGTAGATAAATAATACTTTGATTCCTTATGACTTTGTCAGACATCTTTGTTATTTTACCCTCTTTCTCCTTCTGTGTTTATTTTCCTCCCCCATAATTAAACTCTCCCCACCATAATTAAATCCCCTCCCCCACTTTCCCATTTCCCTCTTCTAATCACTTCTAATCACCTGTTATTTCCCTCTGTATTGGTCCTCATTCCCTCATGATCCCTTTTTACTTTGCTGCAGCTCACAGGTACTCCTCTGATTGTTCTCCTTGTTCCCCACAGTTCTTTCCTCACATTCCTATCTGTTTGGGAACCAAATGAATTCAAACAGGGCCATCTACGTAGCCACAGGTTATAGTATTTATGAAATTGTATTCTAAGAAGTTTCTGCGAGAGCCTAATTAGTGCAATTAACTATTTCTCTTAGAGTGATTCAGCTGTGTACTTATTTATATCCATATTTATATTCAAACACTAATAAATAAACTTTCGTCTTAAACTACTATAAACAGCTCAAGTTTGCAACTTATTTTTTGTTTCTAATTTTCTTTTCTCTCTCTCTCTCTCTCTCTCTCTCTCTCTCTCTCTCTCTCTCTCTCTCTCTGTGTGTGTGTGTGTGTGTGTGTGTGTGTGTGTGTCCAATGTAAAGGTGTCGCAGAGGCCAGGGACATTGCATTTACTGGAGTGTGAGTCACAAGAGGTTGTGAATTGTCTGACATTGGTGTTGGGATTCTAGTTTGGGTCTTCTGGAAGTATAATAAATGCTCTTTGCTACAGGACTATCTCTTCTACCCTGTATCTTGCTTTATGAAAGACGAAGGTGAGACTCAGAAATGGCAACTGACTTCTCTCAGACAACTCCCTGCTGGTGCAGGAAAAGGATGCAAAAATCCCTCAGCTATGCACAGCTCAGAAAGACCACAGCCCACTTAGGTCCCCGGTCCCTGCCGTGTCCACCCCAGCACCCTCCCTTTTCATATCTGAATCAGGAAGTAGAGTTGGCACTGCAGGACCTTCCAAGCATGAACAAGGACCTCCAGGTTCCATCCTGCAATACTGAGAAACAAGGAATAGAGCCGTAACACAAAGCCTTGCTTGACCTGCGTGAAAATGTGTACTCGGCCCCACTGGAACCACTTGCTTGTCTTCACATGCCTGGAAAAAAGCAGGGTGGTGGTGAGAATAGATTGGTAAGAGTGGGCATTCACTGATGAGAAGGATGTGTTCTATACATCTTTTATGTGATTTTTGTAAATTAATTTCTGAAACAGAAAATTTAAAAATGCATTAGCAGTAATTGTATTTTGGCAACTTAATTTAAAGATTCTAGAAGCGTGGAAGTCGCGGAGCAGGCTTCACAGTTAGGTCTCCAGACTGGGGAATCTGAGAGTGCACAGCTCAACATGCTGAGTCTTTAATCTATACAAAATCAGGAACTGTCTTGTTAGCAGATGCTGTCTTTAACACAAAGAAAGTAATTTGAATATTTTCAAAATTAGTATCGGTTGAGCAAAACAAAATCAAAATTCTCAAGGGTGTCATACAGTTTTAATTTACAGACATGAAAATCTAGAAATAGTGTCCAAAAAAGCAAGAAAAATTTAATACAAACTTTCCATGAAGTCAACAAAACACTAAGATTATTGGGTAAAACAGTAGCAAAGACCCAGAGAGGAAGCTAGGCATTGAGACTTCATCTACCTAGAAGTCATTAGATGTTTCTAAGAAGGGGAGGTTAGACATAAACTGAAAATAACATGTAGGATGAGTAATTGCAGACCTATAGGAACTTCTGTGAAGGCAAAACACTAGTCACTAATTTGTCTGTCCCCGTGTGTATGTACACACATGTGTGTGTGTGTAAACTTATCTCTCAATATATAAACTATAATTTTAAAAAGACTAGACAGACATGTAGGTAGGTAGAAAGATGGATTTTATATATATACATATATATGATATAAATATATATGATATAGATAATTTGCTAAGTCCATTTAGTGTTGTTGTATATTTGTTTACGCTTTAGAAGATGGACTTTCTCTTCTAATGTTTGTTAATTGCCTATAACTATTCATAAAGGGATTGTGCATATGAAGTTAATCCCATCCACGCTGGCATCTAACCTGATTATGTCAGTGGTCAGGTCTTATTTAGATGACCATATTTTTGAGATTTCATGACCATAATTTTATTATCATAAGAAAAGACACTATCTCACAGCAGTCCTTCTGGTCCTCAGCCTCTTACAGTCTCTCCTCTCCTTCTATGAGGTTCCAGGAGCATTAGATGTTGTAGATTTATCAGTTATGTTTGGCTTATACATGGTATATTGTTTTTTTGCATATTCATCAACTGTGACTCTCTGTAACAGTCTCTACTGTAGAAAATATATTATTTGATGAGTTACACTTATCTTTGGGTGTAAGGATAATTAGTTAGAATGCAGTTAGAAATTATATTGGTTTGAGAAAGTACCAGTAGTTCTGTTCTAGGATCGGCGGGTAATTGGTTAGGTTTACAGTACAAGGTATGAATTTCCTCCTATTGAGTGAGCCTTAAGCTCAGTTAGAAAGTTATTAGCTACTCCTAAGATACAAGTGCCACTATTGTGCCACTAACGACATCTTCCTTTCCCAGTCATTATTGTGGTTCTCAGACTTAACAGCTATGCATGACTATTGATTTCTTTTCTTTTGGAAGCTTGCTTAACACCTGTGGAAGCCATGAGAGGTTGTCCCTTGGGAGGGAATATTCTAGGTGCATTTAACCTAGAGTTCTCCAAATCTTCTCACTTAAATGTGTAGTGTTTTCACTTCTGGAAATTAATAGATTTTTAAAGCATATGTTCAAATCATCATCAAATTAAACAAAAATCAAAACAGTGACAAAAAATGAAAAATGTTGACCTACATACTTTGAAACAGAACAGGTTTCTGAATAATTTAACAGATATAGAGGGTTCCAGAAGAAAAAGGTTTTAAATATTTAAATATGCTAACAAAATACAATAAATTTAAATATGCAGTTTCTCTTACATAACACATACCTAGGCTGCAGTTTCAGCATTTGATAAGAGTTTATAAGTAGATACAGGAAAATGATGCGTACACAGAGAGCATCAGTGACTTAGAGACTTCCAAACAAGTTCAGCATGTAAGCCTGCCTCAATAATTCCACTCCCAATAAAACTGTGTAATGCTTAAATGGATATGCATAATATATGCCTATATTTAAAAAAGAAATATTAAGCCATTAGCTAATTTAATCAAATGAATGTTGATCAAAACAGTAGAAATTGCATTTAAAATGTAAGAAATGGTAATTATTATAAAAACAATACAGTTGGAGAAAGAAAATAACAAAAATTAATGAGCTAAAACTTTTTATGTAGAAATATCAATTTAATTGACAAATTCCAAAATAGAATTTTTTAAAAGATACACATTAACAATATGATAATTGGAAAAGAGAAATTGCTATTGATCTCAAAGGCAAGAAACAAATAAATACATGAAATAGCTCCATAATCACAAATTCAACAAAGTAACTGAAATGGATGAATTCAAAATGGAAAGACCCAAAGCATATTAAAAAATATGCATTCTAAATGTTTCTGTATCTGCAAACATTCTAGAAATAGAAGATATAATACTTTAATCATGTTTTATTATCTTTTCATTATAGCAATAATAATGAAATTTGAATTGCGCAAAATAACAGACAAGGTCAAATAATTATCCAAAGAGAACCTACTTGAGTCACTACTTGGATAATCTATGTAATTTTACATGTACTATTGAATAAACAGGTTAAATAAGAAAGGTAATGAAGTAACAGTCACTGAGAGGAAATCACATTAATAACATGCATGATCAATTCATGATTTAAAAACTCCCCCCCGAAAATGAAGACCAAATGGAAAATCCTGTATCCTAATGACAGGCACTTATAAGGGAATTTAATTGCCATTAAGATGAAGGTGATGAAGAGGGTACCATTTCCCTAGGCAAAGAACAAGGCAGAGAGTGTCACTTTCATCACTACTGGGTAACACTTTTAGGAGTTTGAGCGACTACAACAAATCCAAAAGAAACAAAATACTTAGATGGGGAAGAAAACTATCTCTGCCAGACATTATATTTAGAAGGCGTGCAAATACATTATTAAGAAACTAGGTGTTTTCACAGCTTCACAGTATCTTTCCAACCAAAACTTTAGTAACTGTGATCATTTTAAAATGTTTGCAGAGGCATGCTATATTTTTCTCTATAGGAGGTGCGGTCTCCCTACAGCCCAACACATTGTGGACAACATCTAGTGTAAATTGTACCTAACATCAAAGAAAAGTCAAGGCAGCCTTAAATAAGTCATCAATGCTGACATTCTCCCGATGAGCCAATGTTGTACTGGTGAATATATCTTGTGTGGGAGCAGAAATTGCCTTTCATTCATCAGTTGAAAAATGCCATTGCCTTACATGTGTCTCCAAAATTCATATGTTGAATCTTCAAATTCCACAGTTTGCTTTTTAGAAGGGAAAGTCAGTAAGAAGACTGTTGACATTCCATAAGAGAAGGCAAGATGACAATCATAAAAAATGTTCCTCCCATTGTGCTTGGTGACCTGAGTGATTCCGGAACCCGCATGGTGGAAGGGGAGAACCTACTTTTCAAATTCTCCTCCTGTGAATTTGTGAATGTCATCACATATACATACAGCATGAAGAAATGTTATTAAAAATTAAGATCACTAGGGTGTTTCCTTCCCCAGTCAAGTTAGTGCTGGTCCAGAAGTGTCTTCTGACAGAGGTCACATTCTTTCTCTTCCCACGTGATGTACTGACAGAGACCATCCAGGTGGTTAAGGAGGATATGGCCATCTGTAAGACGTGAGGCCTTAACAAAAGGTGAAATCTGCTGCACCCTTGATCTAGGACTCTCTAACCCTTAGAAACAAAAGAAGATTAAATTCTGTCGGTCATTCACAGCATCCAATACAGTCTACTGTGACAGTATCAGTTAAAAACAAAAGGATAAAAAAAATCTCTAAAAAAGTGCAATGGCATATTACCTGTAAGATATCCTAAGGCAGTAGGGGCAAAAAGCTTGTGGGAGTAACCAACCAACACGTGATTTAACTTAAGGCCTATTCCATGAAATGGAAACCGGAACTCACACTGACTACATAGGTGACTAAGTACCTGAAACTAGATAGCCCAGGGACCTAGGGTAAAACCAAATAATAGAGGCATAAAATAAAAGGGAAAGTGTAGTAAATAAAATTTACTCCTAATGGATATTCTGGCACAGTCGAAGATCAGTGTCTTGTTCAGCCAACATCAAAGAGGTTTCTTCCTGAAGCAAATGGGAACAAATATAGAGACTACCAACCAGACACTACACAGAGAGTGAGAGACGCTGGAACACTCATTCCTAAATGGCATGCTTCCATCAAATCCCTCCCCTCAGAACTCTCAGGGAAGCCTGAAGAAGAGGAGATAGAAAGAGGCAAAGGAGATGAAAACACCAAGAAAACAAGACCTTCTAAACCAGGATGAGAAAAGCTCATATGTACTCACCGAGACGGAAGCAGTATACACAGCCCTGTATGGATCCTTAGTGGTATAGTTTCCACCTTAGTGTTTGTACAGGATTCCTGAGTGTGTGAATGAGTGCATCTCTGAAACTTGTGCCCTCTCTCAGGGCTCCTTTCCTTCTGTTGGTCTCTCTGGTCCAACTTTAATGTGATAGTTTTTGTTTTATTTTATTTTATTTTCTTGTTATATATGTTTTTTTAAAAAAATGAACGGGTGGATGGATGAAAACCTAGCTTCTAGAGTAACGGTTAACAACTAAACTGTCATTTATACCTGCGAGGAGAGGGAAATATCAGTGTCTCCAGTGGAGTAACACTGGTTATATCGACCACTCCAGGGCAGGCCTCATGCTCAGGAGTAGTTGACCAACATATCATAAACTCCCCCTAAAACAATAAAAGAAAATTCCCTACAGGCTTGCCTGCCTATAACCTCATATTATGGAGGCATTATTTTTTCTTTCCGTTGAGGACCCCTTCTTTCAAATGACTTTTGCTTTTGTCAGTTGATATAAGACTAGCCAGGCTATTTTACATCATTAATAATCAAAGAAATAGAGACCATGAGATTTTTGAGTGAGTGTGAGAGACTAAGGGAGGATCTGGAGAGATGAGAAGAAAAAAATTATGTAAGTATAGTCTAATTATTAAAAATTGAGAAAAGTAAAAAAGAATTTGAATGAGATTAATAAAAGAAACAGGATCTTGCTTTTGAACCGGCTGGCCTGGGAACTTACTGTGTAGCTCAAGCTGTCTTCCTGGAAAAACTAGTGAATTTCTTAAGAATTTTATACTCAATGTGTCATGCTCAGTGGTAAGTAGACAGTGACAACAAAACACATGTTCACAAATGTTACACATTGACATGGTTGTATATAAGGACTGCTATATCCTCAATTTCTGATAGTAATTTCGAACAGATTCGTCCTATGGTTACAAACTAATTTTGCGAATATACCGCCTTCTACTTACTTACATCGGCTTGCTTCAATTTCAGCAACAAATTCTCTCTTTGGAAATTAAAATGCATCTTGACTACACCTCGTCTTCCTATTTTGTCATTTTTCTAGTCACCAAAATCTCTCATCTGAACTACAAAATACCCAGCCAAGTGTTATTTCTGCTTTCATTTTCCCTCCATAGCTTATTCTCCATGCAGCTGCTGAATGACATTTAATATCTGATCACTATCCTCTGGGCACTCAAAATATCTTTATCCCATTTTATTACCTTATGGTTATTGCTAAAACATATCATTCCCCATTTCATGATTTAAAGAAAGCAAAGGGCCAGGCAGATGGGCTCAGCAGGTAAAGGCACTGGCCATAAAGCCTGAAAACTTGAGCTGAATCTCCAAGTTCCATGTGGTTAAAAGAAGGAACCAACTCCACAGACCTGCCCTATTGTCTCATGGGATATGTACTCTCCCAAAAATATATTTTTAGGAAGTGATTTAAAAACAAACACACTTATTATCCTGCTTTCTTCTTTCTAGGGGTCATACATTTAAACTGGGATTTGCTTAGCTAACATTAAAGCATCATGCAGACCATAATTCAGGTGAAGACCCAGAGGTTTAACCAGTTCCCTTAAATTCCCAAATTCCCAACTGTCTGAATCCTTTTGCTTCTGTGCTCTCCATCCCCAAAGAAAGCAATGGTAAGAATAGTCTTTTCTGTCAGTAAAACTCTGATAATATAACTGACTTTGATAAATAATTGGGTTGTTCATTCTCTATGGTAGGATACCTTGTTCAGCCTTGACACAGGGGGTAGGGACTTGGTCCTGCCTCAGCATGGTATGCATGCCACACTTCATTGACTCTCCAAGGGAGGCCTTACCCTCTCTGAGAAGTGGATGGGGGTGGAATGGAGGTTAGTTAGGGGGAGCAGGACGAGAGGGAAGGGAAATTGGGGTTGGCAAATAAAATGAAAGAAAAATTCTAAGTAAAAAAAATGGAAAAAATAATTGGGTTGCTGAACTAATTCACAGTAATTTTAAACATGTTATTACAAAAATTCCTTGCTGCGTTCAGAAGCTACTGTAGTCCAGCCACTGTCATTAGCTCTTACGTTCTTGATGCCCTTTCTCCATAATGATCCCCAAGCCTTAGAGGAAGGTGTATGGACTCATGTTTTCATTTAGCTTGAACACTGTGTAGTACTTTTCCAAGCGATTTGGACACTTGTGAGTCTCTAAATTAGTAAACATTTGTTGCAATAGAGACGTGGAGAAGAGTCTGTGGATATAATGATAGATCATATTATGCTCAGTTAGTAGAATAATAGCAGGCTCTCCCCTAGAAAGTACGACCTGTCTGACTACACATTCTTGGCCCAATAATGTTGTCAGGTACAGTTTCATCTTGTGGAACTGGACTTAAATCCAGCCAGAAAGTGCTTGGTTATATCCATGTTGCTACTGCCACTATTACACAAGTGGGCGTGTCTTGCCACACCATTATTACTGTAGCTCATAGGATTTGAGATGACTAAGGCTGGTGAGTACCATTCTCCTTCAATAGCATGCATAACACAAGTTACAGTGGATTCTTTGTTTCCTTAGATTCTAGATGTTGTTTAAATAGCAGTTCCTTCTAAGACCTTGAAAACTTGCTCCTATGACTACTCTTCTGTTAACTCCAACTTTACTTCATTGGATTTATCATATGCTCTCCCTCCCTGTAAAAAGTCATTCACAATACAGCCATTTCACTGTCTCTTAATTTTTCCATGTGATTAATAATGATTAACAACTAAAACGACACTGTCATTTTCTGTCGTAGAATTTAAGCACTGTGGTACTTAATTTTGAAGTGTCACTTTTGCTAGATTAAGGAATACCTAGACAGATGGTATGTAATTATTCTTGAGTGTGTCTTCAAGGATATTTCCTAAAGAGACTGATGTTTGCATTCAAGGACTGAAGGAGAAAGATTTTGCCTCAGTGTGCGGAGGCACCTACTATTCAATTGAGTATTATTTTCCTCAATCTCTGCCCTTCATACCCCTCCGGGGACATGAGACCTGCAGATTTTTGGCAAGAGGGCTCTGGGTCTTATAGTGTTTACTCCTACATTCTCATCCCTTTGTGATGAGACTGAGATTCAACATAAACCTCAGAACGCCTCACTCTGCTGTGCTGCCTAGCTGGCTGGGTTTCTAACAGGAAGATGGCCTCTCCTGAAACCTGTCCTTTATCGTGTTCACTTCAAGTGAATTCTCATCATACCTATAATTGTTATTCTATATGTTATAGTAAACCTATCTCTCTGGAAAATGTAATAAAATCACCATATGGAATGAGACAATTATTAACATCTATTAACGTGACATTTTCATAACAGGCATATATGTGTGTGTGTGTGTGTGTATAAAAACATAGTTTATAAATTTTTTTACATTTGAAATTCCTTAGTTTTGAGTGTGGGTGTGGTCGTTTTTCATGTTTTCATAGCCAGAAACAAAATAGTAGATTTCATTTAAAAAAATTTATATGAGACTATGGCATAACAAGGTGAGATAGTGAATATACACATGTGTGTGTATGTGTGTGTGTGAGAGAGAGATTCTATACTGCTCCACAGCATAGATTAGACTCATTGATATGTTGTACTACTTTATAGAAATGTATAATATTAATGGATATGATGAAATCAACTACAGTCTTGTGGATATATAAATATTAAAGTATTTTCTACAAGAGTACAGTCAATTTAATGTGGATAAGAAATAACTATATACCCAATAAAGAATATGCACTATAAAACTTACTGAGTATTTGTTAGAACAAAGGTTCTCTGGGATTTCACTAAAAAGAAAATGGCCACAAACTCTAACCTTATGGAGGGATGCTTTTGAGCAATATAAGAAAGAAAGTTGATGCATTTTACCCTAACTGTCCTTTCTTTAGAGTTCCCCAATGATGTGCTCAGTAGATGAAACTATCTGCTTTGGATTAAGATAGAGCAGAAAGACATTGGTTATGATCCATTTAGGGTATTTTATAATAAGATAATTTTCTACCCTAGTTGCCTATTACAATAACCTGGAAAGCCTTCTAAGCACTGCCTCATGGGTAATTTCCCCAAAGATAGAGATTTAATTGGCATCATGATTTTTAAGAGATCCCTGGGTGCTTATCATGTTCAGTCAAGGTTGAGAATCTCGGCCATAGCGTGCGTGCAGGCAAGAGTTCTGAGTAGAGCCAGGGGCTATGTGCAAATGCTTGGATTTAGCAGACTAATTGTTGCTTTATGATATACTTTGTGCTCTTATATCTTCATTCGAACTTTTATGTGTGAAGAACACATAATTTGTTTTATTAAAATATATTTGATGTTGTGAAAGCATACATATTAGTATACAATATAATGTAAATATACTTTTCTGTAGCTCAAGTAATTTATTTGGTCATGAATTCAAAATATGGTATCACTTGTTTGCAAATTCTTAGAAACAATTGTTCATTTAAATTTCCCTGGGTTAAGCCGTCGGTGGTGGCCCACGCCTTTAATCCCAGCACTCGGGAGGCAGAGGCAGGCAGATCTCTGTGAGTTTGAGGCCAACCTGGTCTACAAGAGCTAGTTCCAGGACAGGCTCTAAAAAAGCTGCAGAGAAACCCTGTCTCGAAAAACCAAAAAAAAAAAAAAAAAATTTCCCTGGGTTGAAGTTTTTCCATATGAATTTTCCAAAGAAATATTAATTTTATTTGAAATCAGAGATGTGCTATTGATATGGAAGCCTGAAAAAAATAAGAACAGATGAAACCCTTAGAATTGTAAATTATTTTGTTTTTATCATTTATTTTCTTTAAAAGAAACTACTTTATTTAAGGCAGAGTGGAGGGGTATATAGTGCAATACATTTTCATTTTCTCTTGTTTTTGCATAAAAATTGTCATGAAAAACTATGGCATAGTACAGATTAGCCTTATTTTAAAAGTTTGCAATTTTGATTATTACAGAAAATAATATAATTATTATCACCAAATTACAAAAAGAAATTGAGAATCTTAGAGAAGACAGCATAGTGTCTTATAGATATTTGTCTATAGATAAAATCTGTGACAAGAAATGCACTCTTGACTCCTTCTGAAATGTATCATGTACTTATAACTCAATATTGATCATATCTTTTAAAAAACTCACCGACGAAAATGAATTAGTACCTATTTAACCAGTAAAAGTCTTGTGCTTCTACTCTGTTGTATTTAAGAATAAAACAAAACTCGAGTAGATGATTCACACAAAAGTATTTGTTCTTCTGGTTTTCCCATTTGCTTGTTGGTCTGACAATATTCATTTGTTCTGTTGCTGCTTCTCAGACCAGTTCTGAACAATGCCAGTGTGTCTGAGCTTGAAGTGAGTCACAGTTTTGAATGCCGACTAACCACAAAGGAAGATTTCACTCAAAACGAAAACCAGATAAAGGCAGGGCAGCACCACTAGATGTTTCCAAGCTTCTCCAAGCAGAGGTTCTCTGGGAACTATTCCATTAATTTTCTATAACCTGTTTTTAAGCAGGAGACTTCTATGCATAACTAACATCTTTACTGGAGGGGAAAAAAAATAGAAATGGAAACACTTGAAACCAGCTGCTGAAAGCTGAAATTAAACTGCAATAGCCATGACTAAAATGTGAGAAACTAGGAAATAAAAAATGTAGAGCAGTAGCTTTGAGTGTGTGACTACCCACTTATCAAAATAGTAGGCTACTTTGTTGCTATGGTGAAAGGGTAGCAGAATGGACATTTGGAGATTAGCCCAGCAGGCTTAGGGACCAGTCAATGCCAGCAAGCCTTTGCTCTGCACAAGTCACTGGGCTTGATGTTGATTTCACCAACACCTTATACAGGGATGGAACATGTGACAAATAGCCACCTCATGCTTACCTACCTGCTCACTTCCTCCCATCTCCTCTTTAAGTAATAGGCCAACCACTTTCAGGCTGCTTTGTTTAATGCTGTCAGGCAGCCCTGGCCTCACCAGGGAATTGAATTTCCATTGAACTGACTGTGGACTTATTCTGAAATACAAAAGAAAATCATTCTAACATTGTTTTCTTGCTTGAATTATATTTTCTAATAAAAAGTTTTCAACTCTGGCTTATTACCATTCTCAATCAATTTCAGAAATTTCATTACAGTAATGTGATGGGTAAGTGAAACCTGTAATAGAGTATCATTAAAATATTTGCCTTGAACATTTTATTTTTTTTTCCTTTCTGTTCCTTTTTCTGTCCCATTCCCATCCTTATTTTACTGTATTTGTATCTCTCTCGCATCACCAAATGTTTCCTTTACCAATCCATGCTCTGCTTAATACTTCAAGTCTTGTGGCTACTCATGGGGAGGGCGATGCAAGTCACAGGAAATGACTTTGAATGGGAGTTCTTTCTGGTCAGGGATTGAAGGCATTCATTGGGATTGCATAGGCCAGTCTGGGGCTTAGAAATACTGAAACTATTGGCTTGAATTATCCAACATCTTAAAATGAGGTCTATGTTTAGTCTATGAAAATTCCAATAGTTAGAAAGGATATAAAATACCTAAAAGATGTATAACAATAAAAATCATAAAATAAGTTTTATTTTAAAAATTTAATTTAGCACACCTACATATATGCTAATTATTCTGTTTAATTATATATCTTTGGCCAGTTTACTTATCTTAGCAAAAGCAACAAAGAATAAAAAGGTAAATACAATTATAGCAATTTTAGTAATTATACATTTTATAGAAAAAATATATTCTTTTCACATCATTTCCTTGGTAACAACACCAAATAATAAAGACCAAATAATAAAGGCTAGCATGAACATTTCCTTGTGAGAGGCATAAATGGAATTATTTTCCCAAATTACTATTGATTACATAAAATCATTTTCTATAAAGGTCATTTTAAATTGACCATGCTCATTATTCAAGAGCCTATTATTCTGATTTGAATTGAAATGGACATTTCTTATTATAACCTATATGGAAAGATACATTATGTGTTACACTAATTTCAACATCTGCGTTTATGAAATACTAAAAAATGGTATAAGTGACTCTAAGGTGTTTTAATTTTATCAACCAACTTGAATTTTAATTCCTAAAAATTTCAAGCAAAACTTTCCACAGACATTTAACAATTTAGACATTATTAGGGATGTGAAAATAATGCTAAATGAAAACAAAACCATAAGACTTCCTCTCTTGTCTCTTAAATAATCAAACATAGACTGCAAAGAACAACCTATATCCACGTTTCATTAAATGAGCAACCTTTTTCCATTGTTTCTGATGAATGTCATCATGAAGCAGTGGTTGGTGCCCTAATGCAGCTCTTGTTAGACAAATGTCAGTGGACAGGATAATGGTAAGCAGATGTCTAGGCGATGTTGGCAGCCAGTACGTACTGTTGAGAAAAGCACAATGCTCATGTCCACTCATGTCCATCTTCCTTGAAGTCACAGCCATCATCCCTGACAATCTTCACGCATTCCAAATTTGTCCTGGGTGAATATTTTACCACTTTTGTTCCAAGGGTCAGAATTTCAGAAAACCTCAGAATTTATGGCATAGTAACTATTCTCTCCTATGCATCTGTTTATCAAATAAGAAAAATTATGAAAATGCACTGTAAATGCTAGGAATAAGAAACTGAGGCCGATTCTCTTACATTTTTTCCCAGTTTATTTATTTTTTATTAAAAATTGCCATCTCCTCCCCTCCTCCTCCCCTTTCCCTCCCCTCCCCTCCACCCACACTCCCACTCCCTCCCTCTTGAGGCCAAACAGCCATCAGGGTTCTCTACACTATGTTGAGTCCATGGTCCTCCCAACTCCCCCCAGGTCCAGGAAGGTGAGCAACCGAACTGACAAGGCTCACACAGAGCCCATCCATGTCGTAGAGACCAAGCCCATCGCCATTGTCCTTGGATGTTAATTGATAAACTGTGCCTCAACAAAATAGGCCATTGCATACAGAATTCTGGGCACCATCTTGATCTTATATATTGTGTTAATGAATATATAAAGGACCTATTTAGATTTTCATTTAGATGTTTTATTTAGGATGGAAAATTAGATTAGGTGTGTAGTAAACTGCTACTGAATATAATTACACATAAATCATTCAGAGTCAAATTTTGAAAAGTCTTATCAGATAATATAAGCAGGATGGTAACAATAAATAATAAAACAGTGAAAAAAAAAAGAAACTGAGGCCGAAGAAGTCTTAATGTTACTGACTAGGATTTGAAATTGAATTATTTATACATGAGTAAAATTTTTAAGTTAAAATGAACCACAAAATTAACAGTTGCAAAACCATTTAATGAATAATTTATCTAACCCCATATTGGCTCCCTCTTTCAAGGTATCTCTTTCCTTGTTCTCCATCTCTGTCCTTTACCCAACTCAACCTTCCTGATCCTCATATTCCCCTCCCAGCTCCACTTCTCCTCTTCCAGCTCCCTTACCACCTTCCTCCAGCCGGTGACCCCATGCTGAACAGCCATTTTACTAAAGAGATCATGTATACTTCCCCTTCAGGGTTGGGGGGGGGTGAGGATCTATTTCTGTCTCTTTTAGGGTTTTCCTTGTTTCCTGTCCTCTCAGACGTTGTGGTCTGTAGGCTTTACTTTATGTCTTGGGGTCACTAGCAGTGGAATCAGTGTTTATTCCTGGTGCATGAACTTGCTTTTTGGAGACATTCACTATAGAGGGATACCTTGCTTAATCTAGGTACAACCGGGAGGGCCTTGGCTCTGCCTCAAGTGATGTGACAGACCTTATTGACTCCCCATGGGAAGCTTCTCCCTCTCTGAAGAGTAGATGGGAATGGGGTGGGAAGAATGTGTGGGGAGAGGGAAGACATGGGAGAGAGAGGGAAGAGGGATTGGTAAGTAAAATAAGATTGTTTTAAAAATAAAATCTTTTTTTTAAAAAAGAATAATTTCTTCAGGACATTTAAAAAATGCAATTGCATTCTTTATTGATACAATATGTTTCTGCTTTTAAGGATGCATCTTAGTTTGCTTTCTATCTCCGTGTTAAAAAACAGAACAAAATCAATTTAGGAAGGGAAAGTTTTATTTGGCCTATGGAATACAGTCTTTCATCATGTAAAGCCAAGCAATAACCTGGAATCAGGAACTGAAGCAGAAACCGTGAAGGAATGCTGCGTACTGCATTGCTTCTCATTCCTTTTGGCGTTTAGTTTGCTTTCTCATACAAACTACCTGCCCAGGACCACCTGCCCAGGGGTGGCACTGGCTTGAGTGAACTGGGAACAACCATATTCCATGATCAATCAAGAAAATGCCAGAGTTTGCCTACAATCTGATGGAGGCATTTCTCTCAATTGCACTTTCTCTTCACACAGGTTGTGTTAAGCTAACAACAACAACAAAAAGAACTAACTTTCATTTTTCATTCCTTCTTTCTCTCTCTCTCTCTCCCTCTCTCTCTCTCTCGCTCTCTATCTCTCCTCTCTTTCTCTCTCTTTCTCTCCTCATCCCTCTCTCTCTTTTCTCTCGCTCCTAGACATAATGGAACACCTTGAGACTTGGCAAGCAAGCTAGTAATAAGCTGTAGTTCTGTTCCCAATAGTCTAGAGAAAGATCTACTATAACAATACTTGTCATTTCTAATGAGCAAATTTGTTAAGTATCAAACAAGCATAAAAGAACAAATAGAAAATGACATACAAAGACAACATTGTCAAGCGGAAGGTTTATAGCAGCCAGCCGAAATTGACCCTTGGAGAGATGTTGAGGCACTTAGCCGCAGTTCCCAATTGAAAGCTTCCTTCTCAGTTCTTTGCGCTGTAGACCTTTTGTATGGTGTGGGGTAAACAATAGTAAAGCCTGTTGGAAAAGATCCACTGCTTTACTTTCTCCCTGTTTTCCTAGACACTATGCTTTTAATACACTTTGCTGCTTGTTGTTTTCTTTCAGACCAGAGGACCACTAGCTGGAGTTGGTTCTTTCTTTCTATCATGTGGGACCCAAGGACTGGACCTAGGTCATCAGGCTTGGCAGCAATTGCCTCGACCAGGTGAGCCACTTCTCTTCTCAGTGCACCACAATGTGAAGATCTTGTTTTCCTTACCCTTCAATTCCCTTCCTTCCCCTGTTTCTGCTCCATCCCTAGTGTCCTATTACCACTAGTAACCTTCCTTCAACTTTTCATATGGGACACTTTTCTCTTTTCTAGCTTCATTCTCAGCATCTCTTTTTGCTTTCTGACCCCTACACAGACAGGATGAACTAAATGTTCCTTTCATCATGTAAAGGTAAACTGCTTAATGTTGGACAGATGTTTCATAGAGAGGGGAATGTTACATTTTCCATTGGCCCACAAAGTATCATTTGACTTAAAAAAATATTTTCTGAAGCATTGTAATACATGTAAACATCTAGAGTCCTAACAAGGAAAACTCGATAGAAGTTCTTGAGTGACAGACGTGAAATCAGAAAGACTATTTCTAATCTGTGTTCTGCTCACTTTTAAATGGATAGGATGTTCTTATCATGCTAATCCACTTTTTGCAACTTAGTTTCCCTACACTTGGAGTTCTAACTATAAAATAATCTTATGCACTTATTAATAGAGAGGTTTTGAAGTTGCAAGTTCTTGTGCCACCTTCTGGCATGAATACTGTGTCAACTATTTAAAAGCCTAGCCAAGGCTCTGATGTTTAAGTAAGTTAAATTAGGTACTTTTATGTTTTTTTAGTGTACAAATTTCTGGTACAAATAATGGTAATTTACTTGATCTGAAGTCAATATGGGTTAGAAACTGTGAAACTGACTAGACCGCACAAGAACACTATTCACACCAAGAGTGAACAGTATGGATCATTAGGGATGTCAGTGGTTGACAGTACTTACTATTCTAGATGACAAAGTTGTTTCTCAGCATCTATATAGGGCCACACCCAGGAAAAACAATACCCTTTTCTGTCTTTAATGGGTACACAAACACATGTGGAATTCATCACATGAAAAAATAGACATAAATCAAAATTACATATAAGATATATATGTACACATACATATAATTATATAAATAGATGAATAGATGATAGATGATTGAAAGAAATTGCACATGTGTATGCAATTCAGAACTTGTCAACATTTAGACATTTGGGGGTTATTCTCTGCAGATAAGAAGGGGTGGGCACTGTGCTCTCATATCAGTATGACATATACCCATGATTGACCAGTGATACCAGAAGCTATTTGATTTGCTGAACTTTTAATATATTTTAGTATGCCTTTGACAGAACTGAAATCTGATTTTTTTCTGTTCTTTGTGAAATCAGAAAAAAAAACCCAAACAAGAGAAAATTGAAGTTCTTAATATTTGGAATTTAGCATCTATGCCAATAATGTAATCTGAAAATGAGTTTTTATCTGTCATAATACTGTGGATTTTTATAAATATAGCCTTGTAAATACTATCTTGTTATGTTAATAATGCTTTATCTTATCTCACCTTATCTTGATTATTTGCATAACAATAAATGCCTACAGTTGATTTGACTGGCTGACGTGATGATATTTGCTAAATGAAATTTAAAGAAGTGTATGAGTATAGGTAACAGGAGAATTTCATCAGGAAGAGGTTTCTGGAGTAAACTTCTTTTGTGAACTTGAGAAGCCCTTTAACTTCTTCGAGGCTTTGTTTCTTCATGTGTGAAATAAGGGGCTTAGAGTCAATAACCCTTCAATCTTATCAGCTTTGAAATTCTCAGAGCATATGCCTCTGCCAGCCAGATGAATATGGATGTAGTGGGAAACTTGATTGTGCTAATTTGTTTTGTTCTCAGGGTTAGAAAAGAAATTCATGGTAAGTAAATAAAAATGGACAATACTCCAAGAAGTGGATGAGTCACATTTGTCTCAATGTTCTATTATATAAGTAGAATTTATGTTTCAAATTAAAATGATAAGTTAGTGGCACACTTTGGAAAATTATTGCCCAAAGTTTTATGTAATAACTTGACTCATTAAAGACAAATCAATAAGGAAGGGAAAGACAAGGGAACAGAGGCTGGTTAATAAAGAGGGGTCCCAAAAGGAACAAAGACAAGATTAGGTAAAGTATGGGCCATGATGGACAAAATCTGTTTTTTTTTTCTTGATTATATTTTTTTATTGATTTTTATTGAGCTATACATTTTTCTCTGCTCCCCTCCCTTCCTTTTCCCTTCCCTTTAACC
This sequence comes from Arvicola amphibius, assembly GCF_903992535.2. NCBI lineage: Eukaryota > Metazoa > Chordata > Mammalia > Rodentia > Cricetidae > Arvicola > Arvicola amphibius. Next base: position 33,494,986 of record NC_052060.1, on the reverse strand, counting down.
CTCTCCCATGGTCCCCATGTTCCCAATTTACTCAGGAGATCTTGTCCTTTTCTACTTCCATGTAGATTAGATCCATGCATGTCTCTCTCAGGGTCCTCATTGTTGTCTAGGTCCTCTGGGATTATGGTATGTAGGTTGGTTTTCTTTGCTTCATGCCTAAAAGCCACTTATTAGTGAGCACATGGGATATTTGTCTTTCTGGGTTGAGTTACCTCACTCAATATGATGCTTTCTAGATCCATTTATTTGCCTGCAAATTTCAAGATGTCATTATCTTTTTTTGCTGTGTAGTAGTCCATTGTGTAAATATACCACATTTCCCTTATCCATTCTTCGGTCAAGGGGCATTTAGGTTGTTTCCAGGTTCTGGCTATGACAAACAATGCTGCTATGAACATAGTTGAACCCATGTCCTTGTGGTACTTAATTGTACCACTAGGGTCTGTTTGAAAATGCTGTCATAAAAGATTTTTTTGTGTGTCTGTCTGTCTGTCTGACTGACTGTCTGTGTTTAAGTCTGTATGCAGTAGCATGCATATATATGTATGCACACATTTCTACATTGGAGGAGGATAAACACATGGAAATTCTGGATAATTAGAGTGTAATTGTTACTGTGGAAATCCCTCCAGTCTGATACTGGTAGGGAAGAACAGAGCTATGCCTCTAAGTGTGCACAGAAACCATGGACATTCTAAAGTTTCCATTATATTAGTCTGCAATAAAAAACAAAGGTCATTTCCTAAATCTAATTTCACAGTGAGCTCATAGGCCCACTAGTGTTATACTTTTACATAAAGAGTAACTAATTTTTGAAGACTTGTTAATTCCATGATGTGAGCTACTAAGAGTTCAGAATCAGGTTGTAGTTTAAGAAATCCCACACTGGCCCATGGAGTGACAGTTATTCTGGATTACCTAACCAAAAGGTTCTTTATTCTGTGCTTTGTTTTCACTGTGTTTTATACAGTGGTGAAATATTTTTTAATGCTTTGTGTGTAAACTCATTTTCTCTTAATTTGTCAAACATTTTTATGCAGATGAAATGAAAGAGCCTGGGTAGAGTTTTAACATTAAGCAGGCTATACATTTTCTGATCTCCTTATATTTGTGGTTTTGTCTTTAACTGACTGTGTAAAAGTCTCAGCTTTTAATATGCAAATAAGGTATTCTTTGGGGTCTTTCCCTTTACTTCATCTGAAATTCTAAGCATACATATGCTACATAGAATATGGATACATCCAGTCACAGTCTTACCTTTTACATTCTCTCTTCATTCCATTTTCCCTCTCAATTTCAGTTCAGAAAGTCTTTCCTTGTGGAGTTTTCAGTGACTGTGTTATATAATCTTTATGTCTGGCACATTGTTTTGATTTCTAGAATAAGTATTTGAGTCTTCCTTGGAGTTGTAATTTCCTTGTTTTTAGTATCCACTTGTTCCGTATGCTATTTAATTTTTCTGCTTGGATCTTTGCCATATAATCCATAGTTATTGAAAATATCCTCAATAATACAGTATTGATATTTCATTCGTTTTAGTGTCAAGACAAAATATTTGAATACTTGACATCTATTTGAATGTGTTTATTTTATTATAGATAATTTTGATTTAATAAGTTCCTAGTCTTTAATATATAGAATGATGTTTCCCTTGGCATCTTAATTTGTTTTTGACTTCTCACATCTTTTGAGAATTATCTTTGATTTAGCCTCTCTAGGAAAGGTAAGATCTAATGTTAACAGCTACTGATTTGCAGCTTAAGAAATAAAATAAAACAACAAAAGAAATTGCTTTCTCGTACTCTTTGTCACTTGTTCCTTCATGAGCATAATAGGTGATTAGTGAGAACTTCTTATCAGAGGGTAGAGGAACTCCAAGGCAGCAGAGATGTAACAAGGCTCATTGGATTTCTAGACTTACATGGATTTGACTTGGTGGGAGAATGGAAGTAGACGCTTGGAGAGTCTGTTATTCAAGGTACAGCAGGAAACAGCTTTTTATGTTTACACTGTTGTTACACTGGTGACCCTCAATGCCATAAGATGTTGTAGTTTCAAACAAAAGCATATATACAGAGCAATGTGTCTGTGTCCCTGATAAAGGAACATGAGCTCCCGAGCCAGTATTATGAGGACCAGTTTATGCACATGTTCATTCTCCCATATAGGTGGAGAGACAATTTATCTCATAGAAAAAAGACAAATTAATTCTGGTTGTAAACGGAGAAATGAAAATATTATTGTAGAGGTATCAAGCAAATCTGGAAAAGCAGTTTGTTAATATATATGCACGTAAAACTATGAGCTCTTAAAAATAGTATAAAATTTACTATTTAAAAAACACCTGACAAAAACATATTGCATACCATAATAGCCAGATCAAAAGTCTATACACCACAGTAGACCTTGATACAGTTAGAATTTAGAATAGTCATTTGGGATGAAAACATGGGAGCTTTAAACTGGACTTTACATTTCACTATCAAATGTATCTTTATGCAAATATCTGCTACTAAAAAGCAGAAATGTGAAAGTGTTGGAGCAACATCAGTAATTAGCTTTATATTCTCTTCCACAACTCATGTCCGTTAACTGAATATCGCCTAATAGTAAATATTTCTTGTTCTCGGTTCTAATGTTATTTTGTACTCACATGTATATTTGTCTACATGTATATGTGCATTGCTTTCCAGAGTCCACATATGAGAGAGAACATATAATGCTTTTATTTCTGAGATTTTGTAGCCTCACTTAAGATTAGACATAGCAAATCCATCTATTTTCTAGATATATGAGAGCTATTCATTCATTCATTCATTCATTTATTCAATAATCAGTATGATTACATACCTGTTTTCTTCATGCTTGTGATCCAGTGGGCATTTGGTTTAGTAAATGCTAGTTAATATTTATTAACAAAATAAATGAATAGCTGTATGGTATGTTATAAATATTGAACCAGTATAAAGTAAATAAACACAAATATTTATTTGTACCCAAATTATAAAATGGACAGTTGTAAAGGCACTTGTTGAGATGCTTGATGACCTGAATTTGATTTTCTGGGACTTACATAGTGTAAGGAAAGAACCAACTCCTGAAAGTTGTCTTGTGACTTCTACTCCAATGTTCCTATACACGAGTGCGCGCGCGCGCGCGCGCGCACGCACGCACGCACACACACACACACACACACACACACACACACACAAAATAAATAAGGCTTGTTTCCTTGACGTCCTCCATCCCCGCTGGCTCTTATATTCTTTCTGCCTCCCATTTTTCAGGGTTCCCAGAGTTCTGAAATCCCATTCATAGTGGTATGTCCAAGGTGTCTCTCTCTCTCTCTCTCTCTCTCTCTCTCTCTCTCTCTCTCTCTCTCTCTCTCTCTCTCTCTCTCTCTCTCTCTCCTTCCCTCCCTCCCTCTCTCCCTCTCTCTCTCTAGCATAATGTCTGGCTGTGCATCTTTATATTTGTTCCTATCTGCTGCAGGATGAAACTTCTCTACTGAATGAAGGCTAAATGAAACACTGATCTATCATTAAAAATCATTTTATTCCCCCTTTTTTTAGTTCTTTGCAAACACAGTTTCTCTGTGTAGCTCTGGTTGATGGGGAACTAGCTCTGTAGACCAGCCTGGTCCTGAACTCAGAGATATGACTGCCTCTGCCTCCCAAGTGCTGGTGGTATTAAAGGAGAAGGCAACCACCGCCCAGCTTCACTATTTTTAAGACCAATTGTATTTCATTTTACCTTAGGTCTCTGGACATCTATTCTCTGGTTCCTCATCACACAAAAAATGTCAGTTAGGTTGCATCTCATGGAGTAGGCCTTATGTTAAATCAGATGTTGGTTGACTATTACCCCCAAAATTGTGCCACCATTATCCTAGTATATTATGCAGTCAGGAGGCCATTGTAGTTCAAAGTTTTGTGGTTGGATTAGTGTTTAGCTTTCTCTTTTGGTATCCCTCAGAGTACCTCCCCATATGAAAAACACTAGAATATAAGAGAGAAAGTTCGATGTAGGGACCAACTCTTCCCCTGCATTCTCAGTGAGTGGGTTGAGTGTTCTTCCCAGTCATGGGTCCTTGCTGTCTGTTTGTGGAGAGCCACCTATTGCCATGTCAACAACCTGGGTTGTTTGGCTTTTAGAATGTCCATTGAAAAATCAGGAGTAATTTTTATAGGTGTCCCTTTTTATTCCCATTGTTTTTTCTCCTTGCAGCTTTTAATATCCTTCCTTTATTCTGTATATTTTGTGTTTTGATTATTATGTGTTGAGGATCCTTCCATTTCTGGTCCAATCTATTTGGTGTTCATTATGCTTAGGCCTATAAGCATCTACTTCTCTAAGTTAGTGAAATTTTCTATGATTTTAATGAAAATATTGTCTGGTTTTTAGAGATGGTTATCTTTCTTATCTTTCCTCTATTCCTAATAATTTTAGATTTTTTTTTTTACAGTGCTCCAGATGAGAAAGGAGAGGGAAGTTAGGAGAGGATGGCCTGTGGAATCCACCAGAGATGTGGGTGGGGCAGGGAGGCTAGAACAGATTCCACTGCAGACTTAGGGATCAGACTTGGGAGTAGTATTTGTAGAAAAAAAAAAGAGAGGATCTGCAGTCAACCTACCTGCTCACTCTGGCAGGAGTGTGGCCTGTGGCTTAGAAGGCAGTGCCTGCTAGGGTTGGGGGCTAGGATAAAGCAATGAGTTAGGCTAGAGAGCTTAGGAGAAGATCCATGGGATCCACTGGAGATGGGAAATAGAAGGGTAGGAAAAGTTGCAGCCATTGTTCTGTTTCAGAGCTGTGGGTAAGTTTGGAGGATTTGATTTGGAAAAACCATGAGAGAGGTGCAAATTTGCCTCCCCTGTGCATCAGGAAGGACAGACTGTTTGAACTAGGGCCTGGAAGAAGTAAAGGGAAGACGTTTGGAAAAGGAAGATCAGTGGGACCTTGTAGAGACGATGTTGGGGAGAGGCTGTCTCAGATGTTCTGCTGCAGATATGGGGATAAGACTGGGGGGTTTGGATATGGGGTAACAGAAGGAGAAGTGGGACTCTCCAGTCAGCCTACCCGTTGTTTCCCTGGTAGGAGCGAGACTGTATTTCTTTCTGACATTAGATTTAACAATTTTGCCAGCATGATATGTGTCTAGTGAACCAGAATAAAACATTCATTATTTTTCTCAAATACCCATGAGGCTGAAATAATCAGGTTGATATTGAAAAGAATCTGAATGGAATGCAATGCATGGTGTTTTATTTGGCTATAAATGCTTCTTGAATATCTATATGTATTTTTGTGTGCTGTATATTTTATTGTTATTGCATCTCTACTGCCCATATTTTTTTATCCTATTTTTATCCATACTGTGAGCATGGAAAGTGAGCATAGTACCTTAAAGAAAGCCCCAAAGCTCTAATCATCCCACTGCACAACTGCATTTGGCAAATTCTGGAAAGCAGAAATTGTTCAAGCACAAATAAAATAATACTGCGTAATTGCTTAAGAAAAGGAAGATTGGATTCCACATTCCCTAGTTGTCTTTGAAGAGTTTTGTGTTCTTTAACAAGCATTCAGGGCTAACACAAGCTTTACTGCTCCTTTTTTTTCTGCTGTATTCTGATATATGTCTCTCCTACTCTTGCTTCCCTATCCTGAAAAGCTTCTAGTCAACCTGTAACTAGAGGAAGATCTTTTAAAACTGGTAGGTAATGAGGAGAGGGGAGCACCGGCACCTAAAAAACCCGGGCTTTTTCTAATTTGGTTTGATTTTTTTTTTTTTAGTTTTATATTTTCTTTATTGCTTCATTCAGTTTCTAAATATTACATACACATTACTCTTAAACAGCATATTTGCTGCTGCAGTGTAGTTTACAGGTTCATAAAGATGATGCCTATTACTTCATGAAGAAGACAAGAGACTTTGAAGAATCATGGTATAATTGTGAACCAAATGACTAGGTAGTAAATTATTTCCTAATGAGAAAGTCTAGTTGATATGCTCTAATATACTTTAATACATGTGTACATTTTGGGCATCAGTTTTTTTTTTTTTTCAAAAATGCCATGTTTTATTTTCTTTTCTTTTCTTTTTTTTTTTTTTTTTTTTACTGCCTCCAATCTCAAGAACTTTTAATTCCTATCGACTCACCCTGCAACACTCCCATCCTTCCCATGCATAAACCTTCTGGCACTTACCATTTGGTTCAAGACCTCCACCTCATAAATGAGGCAGTTACTGCAATTCACCTGGTGCTTAACAACCCATACAATATACCGTCTAACGTCCCTTCTGCCACCTCCTAGTTTACTGTTCTGGACCTAAAAGATGCCTTCTTTACTGTCCCTTTACACCCTGGCTCATACTTCCTCTTTGCCTGGGACTCCACCTCTGAGAAAGCCCGCCAAATGGTGACCCCTCCACATAGAGGGCCAAGACCACTCCCGCAAGCTATTTAAACTGCCCCCCCCCAGAGAACAAACACGTGGTCGCTGTGGTTCTCCTTCTCCCTCTCTGTGGTTTTCTAGTCTTCCTCCTTGGAGGGCCTGAAAGGCCACCTGGGAGTGCTAAAAGCCTAGGCTTTTTCTAATTTGGTTTGATTTTTGTCTAATTTGGATTATTGCTTCAGCAGAGAGGTTTGTTGGGCCAGAAAAACTTTATAGGAAGGAACATGTTACTCTAAGCACTTACAAAGTTATTGATATAATCTAGACAAAAAACTTCTCAAAAGTTAGTCTAAACTTATCCTATTTTTAAACAATTTTATATGAGAGGTAAGAGCTAATTTTCTACTTAGGATGCCATTGAGAATTACACTGACTGGGAACACGGCAGCAGTAGCTTCTCCTTCAGAACTCATGACTGCATCAGCAAAAGGAAGCTGGGAGGCTAACAGTGTTGGGCAGGAATTTCCTCCAATTGAACAAGCCTTTAATTAAATAAGGTAGCTGTTGGTTACATCACCAAGATACAAAGTCCTGCAATTTTTGCAGCATATAGAGACTATCACAGAAACCCTAATTATCCACAATTCAGAGAACAAATTCCTGTTGAGTGCCCACATTCAGATGATACATTTCCAACACAATCTATACATATAAGGCACAGGGAACATCAATGAAAAGGAATTATGGAGAAGAGTGTAAGAACTAGGGAACTGTGCTACGTATTCCAAGACATCTTGTTTATATGATGGGGCAGCTGTATCTTTGAAATCTCAACATCATGGCTGCACAATTAAAATACGAGTTATCATGCCAATTTATAAGGGATAAGTCTCAGAAGACACACCATTAGATGTAGAACTATGGGCAACTAATGATTGCCAGGAGAGGAATAATGGCTCTTTTTTCCAGTAGTAAACCCTTGATAGATTATTCCGTCCCAAATTTTCATTCTAAAACATGTGAACATAAGTGGAATACTGGGGCTTCCAAGGCTCCTCAAAGAGTCATAGAGTATCAAGTAAAATCCAGTACCAAGCATGAGAACCCTCACTTCCCCTTCATGAGTTGTTGTTCAGGGAAGTCCAAGAGGCTTATAGGCTATCACTGTTGTCCTTGGTTGCTAAATATTGAAGGCAAATTCCTATTGCTGAAAATTCCACACTTTCTAGACAAAAGAACCAGAGAACGTGAGTTGAATGTGATTTCAAAGCCTCTTTCTAATATTTCACCTTCAAAGACTCACAGCAGTCTAAAATCCTATCAGGGTGGGAAACCTGGGAACCATGACAAGGAGCAATAATGCAAGACAATCTTCAGGGTGTGGTAGGTCAATATAACTGCTAGTAGTCCACAGTTCTTCAATTGGAGCGAGGGTCTATTCCACAGGAGGTAAATCACACCTGTCATGAGAAACCTACCCAGGTCCCGGCACTAATGATGCAGGCATGGGTCTCATAAGAGAATCAACTACTGCCTCTTTTACCAAACCAGTGTAAACCCGAATTGCATTCTGAATGTTTACCTTTATATCTGAAGCTAAGTGTTGCTCTCACCGCATATTTCGGACTCTTCTCATTACAACAATGGAGACAATTACAGAAAACCACAATTAGTTAAAAATGAGGAGAAAAACTGATGATGGAGTCCACACTCCCAGTTAATACAATGACGATATAACTTTAGTGCATAAGACTCAGAGATCACAGTGTTGGGATAGAAAGATTGTAAGAGCTACAGTAACAAAAAAAAAAAATCTGCTTTGTGATTTTTGTCTCACATAATTGACAGCTTCATCCATCATAGTTCAACAAGGAGCTTGTCACAAGAGCTGAAGAAGTACAAGAGCGACGAGATGTCAGTGTGGAAGGGGTAATTTCATGGGCTCTTACCCAGAGACAAAGAACTACAGGCACCTAAGGAATGGTGAGAGGAGGATGGTCAACTGTAATGTACGCAATATGATTATTTTAAAGAAAATAACCAGACTTCGCTGGAAAGTTTAATACAGTTAGTACACTCTGGAATCTGTATTTAGATGTTTATTTTCAGTCTCCATCACTGATATCAGTCTATATTATTAATGACACTGATATTTAAATTGGAAATAGTCTCTTCTGGTTGATCACACATTTTCTTTACTGAGAAGAAAAGTTCTCCCTTAGGTTAGAAAGACAATAGCGCAGTGAGTTCAGGCATGCGACACCGTTTTAATGTTTATAGGAAATTGCTTCCCATTTGTAAGTTGAATCCCATGAGAGATGACACTTGTCATCTCTCCTGTCAGCATTTGGTTTTGCAGTTTTTAATAATTAAATTTGTTCTTTGATGAGTTCCTAACTGTGCATAATTAACTCCATTTTTTTCTCTTCCCTTCTCCCTTCCTTCATCTCACCCCATCAACTGCCCTTCTCTTTACTTCTCTTATACTTCCTCACAACCATGTTCTTTTGTCAGCAAGTTTAGAACCTTGCTTTTTGCATCTTTGCAGGCAGGAGGACTGTTTCCGTTAAATTCTTTAATAATCTTACAATCAACACTTAAAAAGTGGTATTGTGTTTCCAGTGGTAGCGACAGAATGGGTAGAAGTCTGACGTTCTTGGTGTGTAAGGCTTTCACAATCTTATATTCTTTTACAGAAATTTGGTGATAGGTATTAAAATGTGAAATGCTAAAACAAACAATAGGACTTTTACTAAATTCTAAATAATGAGACATTGTTTTATGAAAGTGATGTTTGTGTAAAATAAATAGTGGCTAAAGATTTCATTAATCCATTGTAAAATCAAGTTAAATGTATGTATTCATGTGCCATAATATTGCTTTTGTTTACCTAGCATGTATAAGTTTAGTAAATTAAAAGTAAAAAAGACAAAAAATAAATTTGAAATTTTTACTTAAAACCTCTACAACTTTTAATAAAAATGTTGTAATTCATAGAAAACATATACAAAGGAGTAAAGCAAATCACACATTTGAATTTTATTTTCCCTTTTTAGTGTCTCATAAATTATTCATCATGAAGAATTTTCTTTCTGAAATTAGCAATAATTTCACATATAAAATAAAGTTGTCCATGAGTGTAAAGCACAACACCTTAAACACTTAATGAGTTAAAAGCACTCTAAGTATAAAATCTCATTACATGGTGAACTGATTAATTTTATAAAGCAAACACTTTGAAAATGTGTTACATTGCAAATGGCACCAGAGTGAATTAGGAGAGTTTCTGAAGCATCATTTACATGCTACTGTAAAGACAGAATAACAATGGTGTTGTGGCACTCTAATTGGAGGGAAAGCAATGGTTACCAGCTTATTTTACACAAGTGCCTCTGACCCCTCATTGGCATAGAACACTGTAACAGTGCACATGTTTATTGAGGAATGCTTTGGTCTAGTACACACAGATCACACTGCATATGCGTTTGAACAAGCAGCTAGTACATTTGTTGTTTACAGGAAAATAAGCTCTTCCTGAATGTTGACGGAAACACACAGAAACCACAATTTACAAAAAGTAGCAAATGTTATTGTTCATTCCTAGAGTAGAAAAATAAGCATTTTCAGTGACTCCCAAACATGGTATTATTTGCCTCCCCATGTCATTAATGAGAACACTATAAGAATTTTATATCAGCAATGTGAATTACAATTATAAACTCTATGTTGAGCTTATAGTGTTGAAGGCCATGTAAGATTATGATAATTATTCAGGAGAATAAGGTGTTATTGGTCAGTTTCACTGTGAAGAAATCATATGACAAAGAACAAACAATTTTATCTAAAAGAAACTGAAATTACTTTAACTAGAAAAACTTTGTATTTGCTTCTTTTGTAATGTAATATTTAGCTTTTCATAAAACAAACATAGCAACAAAATTAAAAAAAAAACCTAAATAACATTATAAAGTTTTCTTCTTCAAACAATGTATCTTTGAATTCCTCTGCACTCATTTCCCTCACTAAAGAATTTGTCTGGAAAAATTTTAAAAAATGTTTCAACTACAGCTTCACATTTTTGTTTTCTGCCAAGACTTTTCCTATGAGAGTTACCTTAAAAGTCTAGCTCTGTATTATCACCTCTGCATGAAAGTCAAAAAAGTAAAAAAACCAACAAACCACTGAAGATTTAAATATGAGTAATTGAGCCCAAAATATTTTTCCTTGAACTTTCTCTAAAGCCACTTGCTCACCAAATTTTCTGTCCCTTTCAGTTACTTGCTTTGTACAACTACCATGGGTGTTGGTTTCCCCTCCAGCAACCAGTGATTCATCAAATATGGCTTAGCACGCACACACACACACACACACACACACACACACACAGAGAGAGAGAGAGAGAGAGAGAGAGAGAGAGAGAGAGAGAGAGAGAGAGAGAGAGAGGGAGGGAGAGAGAGAGGGAGGGAGAGAGAGAGAGAGAGAATAGATGAAAGAGAGAGAGATAGACAGACATATACATATATATATAGACAGAAAGAGACAGGGAGACGGAGACACTGAGAGACTGAGAGATAGGGACAGACAGCACAAAATGAGCTTGGTCTTGGTAGGAGGTCTCTGTAGGCCAGCAGTCTCAGGCTGCAAACATCTGGAAGGAGTCAGCTGCAGTTGCAAACTTTCCCACACACTGACCAATCATTAATACACACTAGTGCTTGGACAAAATACAGACTGATAATTTCCTCTGTACCTGACTGTTGGATTAAGATTTTGCTTTTTCCATGGTTCTGAGGCACTGGTCTTTGATATGGTCACAAGCACATCAACATTAATTCAGGATTTATCTACTCTTTAGGCATCCACACGATTTATTTCCCTTTATTTTCCCTTATCCAATCCAACTCTGAATTCTTTTACTTTCTATCCCACGCATGCACTACTCACTCTAATCCAAATTAATATTATCCATAGATGGTATTCAATATCTCCCTTTTACCCCAGCCACCTGCAGTTTAGTCAATATGACTAGAGATCGCCTATGATGTCAAGATCACATCGTGCCAATTTCTGCTTAGAAATCATTCAAGGTATAATTTGCATCAAAGTAAAAGGCTACTATATGAAATACTTGACATATTTTTACTTCCTTTCCATCCACTTCTCCCAGGCTTAGAGAGTAAACCCCAGTCTCTTTATCCACTTACAACACAATCATCTATCTTGTCATTGGGTTCTCATCTTGATCTTCTGTTTAACACAAATTATCAAGTAAATCTCCTGTGTGCTAACGTTCTCCCAGGGGATTCAACCAACATCTGGCTTTTTCCAATGGATGCCCTTCCTAAAGCCCAAAAACATTATAACTCATTCATGCACCAACAGCAAAGATGAACACAAATACTTTTCATTATAAATCTGTCCAATTGTACAGCCCTTTAAATTATCAAATTTCCCTTTTCTGTTGTTTGAGAACTGTATAATACATAAAATGTGTCTGGACAAAATCCACCCCATTTTCCTTTCCTTTCCTTTCTTATTCTATTCTGTTTTCCTCCTGGCTTTTCCTTCCAAATTTCATGAGTTTTTTTTTTTTTTTTTTTTTTTTTTTTATAAGCTTGCAGAGTTTCCTTTAGGAAGCATGAGTGAGCACAAGTGTTGAAGTTTCTACTGGAGTACAAACACATACAGAAATACATACACAGATTCATAAACAAGAATTAAATAGAATTTTGAATCCCTCCAAAACAGAATTAATGATAAACCTAAATTACTTTGGATCAAATCCATACATAGCAGACAAGTTTTCTAGTTTTCAACATGCCATAAAATATTTCAGAAATCTACTTGGGGATAAGAGCGCAAAATTCGAAGTTAAATTCTTCCGTGTGAGGCAAAATAGGTCTATTTGTCTTGGTTGAAATTTCAAAGACTTACTTAATGAAGTAAATTGAGTAGAGATTTATTATGCCCGAATCCTGGGCTTAAGAATCACTTTAAAACCACTATAAATAAACCACTTTATCCAAGTTCATCACTTCTGAGTTTTGGGGGAAATTTTTTAAATATTTATTTTGGGTATAATATCATTCCCAAAGACATAAAAAATAAAATGTTTGTAAAATATAATCAAAAACATCTGTTTGTAAACACATATGCTTAACAAAGTTTTTCAAATTATTGAATTTTTTCATCAGAATTTAAAACATTCTGTTATTATGGCTTACATTTTATCTTTTGCTAATAAGCATGACAAGTACCTCAAGAAATCTAATTAATAATTAATAGTAACATTTATGTTGTTGGATATTCATTTTGAAGATGTTATTTACTGGTAGCCTTGCTGTGTTCATAAAATATATGATATATATATATACACATATATTGTGTGTGTCATATATGTGTACACACACATATATATATACACACACATGGATTATTTTGAATTATCTAGACTAGCCTAATCTAATCAAACATATCCCTGATAACAGGATATTTTCATAGGGAGGTAGATAAATACGTGACAAGCTGAATAAAAGATGCTAAGGGCCCAGGAGATTATTTGTGTGCAGGTGCTTACTGATGTCTAGCAGGAGTTGACAGGAATGGTAACAAGTTGCACAGGCCTTATAAAGAAGCTGAAAGAACCTAGCTAACTCTACAGTGGGTGGAAACTATGCCAGAAATCTGAGGCAGATTATTCCCAAAGAAAAATCCAGGTAGAAATCCTAAATTTAGATTTCGGACAGAGTCACCAATGCATCTATCTAACATCTGATCTGTATTACTGTAAGAGAACAAATGTGCAGGCTATAATTTACTATGTCTTAATTTGTTGGGAAACCAACAAAAACCAACACATTCTAGTGAAATACTGTGTGAAAATCAACTCCTGTTTTTAAACTGTAATCAATAGAAACGTTGAGACGTAAACATATTGCGACAAAGTACACTAATAAATTGAGGAATTTTTTAACAGCAAAATCTAACAAACTAAATACTCAATAAAGAAATTAGGTGGAACTGGAGACACTGCTGTTTTTAAAGAGTTCTTTCCCTTATATAAGATCATGGTTTGTTTTCCAAAATCCTTTTTGTGAGCCTCACAACCACTAGAAACTCTAGTTCAGGAAATCTGATGTCTTCTTCTGGCCTTTACAAATGACACACATGTGCACATACACACAAAACACTTGCCCATTCACATAAATTAATAAAACAAAACTAAAACAAAAATCAAAAACAAAACCAAAATCATAAAATATAAGGAAGAAAGATGTGTAGATAATACATGGATTTTGTTGAGGGCACACAGACGCCAATTCCAAAAGAAAACGCAAAAAAGAAAGTCTCTGATATTTGAGTATACTTTTCATCACTTGCTATGTGTATATGCATGTGTGCCAATCTGTGTGGGAATGTGTTTGATAGTTCTGGCTGCCACAAAGATCAGAAAACGGCATCCGTCGCCTAGAGCTGAGGATACAGGTGGATGCGAGCTGCCTGATATGGGTGCTGGGGGAAAAAAATTCAAGTCCTCCTCAGGAACAGTAGGAGTTCTTAATGACAGAGCCATCTCTCTTGTCCTAGGGTGTGAGTGTGTGTGTGTGTGTGTGTGTGTGTGTGTGTGTGTGTAATAAATATATATTATTTAATGTATTGCTGGTTACCAAAATCATGGCCAGTTTGAAAACAAAATATAGTTTCAGTTTAGTACTTGTTCTCATGAAGCATTAGTATACACTACCAAATATGAAAGAGTTCTTTCAGAGCAAAAACAAGAATCACTTTATCGAATGCTAAAATCAGTGTAATGAACTTAATAGAAACAGCAGAAAATTCATACAGTTATAATGATGTGAATAATGCAAAATGAATGTTGAGGAGTAAAAGTATATTTTTCATAGATGTAGATCATTCAATCATATATCCACGTTTAAATGAATCTTAATCTCCACTTCACATTAATTGAAATAATTAATTTCAGATGAAATATAGAAAAAAATGCGGATCCTTTGCATGTGTATTGTAGGCAAAGATTTATTAAACAGTATACATACACTCACACACCCACAATAAAAAAAAATGAACGAGGAAGTAGATTAGAATAAAAATTTTCTGACAATTTTAAAAATAAATATTAAAGGAATGAAAATATAATATGTCCTATAAAAATTGACATGATGCACATATTAGAGGAAAAATCTGTCCTATATACACATCTCATATTTACCTTGGCAAAAAGGGGAGCAAATCAGAGGACAATTCTGATAAGACAATGGATGAATGTGCAAAATATGTATTTGATAGGCAAAGAGCAGAACAGATAGAAACTTTCCTCATGTCATCAAACTTCGGAAGCCGTGATTAATGACACAGCAGCAGGCACAGCACCACATGTGGACTAAATGGCTCAACTTCAAAGAGGGAAGTAAATCCAGAGTCACTGAGGTCTGACTAATGCTGCGAAGAAATTTGCATTCATGTGGATGCTGCCAGGACTGAACAGAGCAACAAATACATGGGGAAACAATGCAGACAACATGCCTAGCCGTATTATAGAGATTCACCAGCTTTTAAATTATTGCTCTTTGATTTCGACCATCTTTTAATGTTGAGTCTATATTCAGTTGTATATTATTCTTGTTTAACAATGAATATTCATGAGTATTAGATTTCTAGAGAGACATAGCAGTTATAAACGGAGCACCACTATAGGGGCACATTTATAACATGGGAGCTTGTACATGTATTGCGGCAAGAAATATATGGAAAATCTCTTCATCGTATGCTTAGTTATGCTATGAACATAGAACTCTTGTTTAATTACAGTCTATACTAGACACATACTTGCGCGCGCGCACACACACACACACATGCGAAGACTATATTGAGATGTTTTTAAGGTTAACTTTTCCTAATTTTGAATTTATTTCAGTCATTCTTTTGGGTATATATTTTTACTTTTCAAAATTATTATTTTATAATATAATGCAGATTTAGAGGAAAATATATCTGCACCCCATTTCTTTTTCCTAACTCTCTCACCACTTTCTTAACACATGACCCATAGAACTATATGTGTGTGTACATATCTACACATATATACGTATGTATATATACATATATAAATTTATTAAGATTTTCCTTTCCAGCCATGGCAGAATTTTGGCTGACTTGATCATGTGCAAGTAGTCAGAGGTATTCTGAGTAAACGAGTAAAAGAGTCATGCATGTTATATTCACAAGATGCTTGTCTTACTTTTCTATTGCCATGATAAAACTCGGTGACCAAGAAAACTTATAAAAGGTAGCTTTTAATTAGGGAAACACTGTTGCAGAGTGTTAGAGTCCATGAACATTTTGTCAGGAAGCATACCAGTAGGTAGGCAGGCAAGTTGCTGGAGCTGGAGCTGAGCACTTACGCCTTGATTAACAGGCACCAGGCAAAGAGTGCTAAGTGGAAAAGGTGTGGAATTTTTGAAACCTCAAAACTTACCTGGTTTGGTCGCATGTTCCATCAGTCCCATTCCAACCGGATTTGGTGATCTCCCGTTAGTCCCACCATCTCAGTGGGTGAACGCACCCCTCACGGTCCTGACTTTCTTCCTCATGTTCTCCCTCCTCCTGCTCCACATCAGGACCTTGGGAACTTAGTCCGGTGCTCCAATGTGGGGCTCTGTCTCTATCTCCATCCATCGCCAGGTGAAGGTTCTATGGTGATATGCAAGATATTCATGAGTATGGCTATAACATCTGGCCTTTTCCGGCTCCCTCTCCTTAGCTGCCCAAGGAACTAGCTGGGGAAATCTCCCTGGATACCTGGGAACCCCTCTCTGAATGTGACTGATGGTGGAGAATGACTGAGAAACCAAGGACAATGGCAATGGGCTTGAACTCTACAGCATGGACGGGCTCACTGTGAGCCTTGTCAGTTTGGTTGCTCACCTTCCTGGACCTGGGGGGAGTTGGGAGTACCTTGGAATTAACATAGTGAAGGGAACCCTGATGGCTCTTTGTCTTTGGAGAGGGGTGGAGTGGGGGTATGGGTGGAAGGGAGGGGATGGAAGGGGGAGAAGGAGGAGAGGAGATGGAAATTTTTAATAAAAAAAGAGGCAAAAAAATCCTACCTGGTGACACACCTCCAACAGTTCCATCAACTGGGGCCCACATACTTGAACATATGAGCCTTTGGGAGTTGTTCGTATTCATACAATCTCAACAGCATTTCCAAGCACGCCCTCCTCCCCTGATTCCCTGGCTTTTGCATTCTTTAAACGTCCTCTCCTGCAATGTTTTCTGGACCTTGCAGTGACATGGGCAGTTGACAAAGATGGCAAGCCACTGTTTTACAAGAAGAAGCATCTCAATTTGACAGGTTGGTACTGTAGCATGAAGTGTCCACCTCTGGGTCAGACCAATGATGTCTTTTCTCTCTTAGCAGTCTGTATGGCTCCTTCTGTTATTATGAAATTTAACCAGCAGGAGAAGAGTATCTTGAGATTGATGCTCTGACTTTCAGCAAATTTTGTGTTGTCTTTAGCAACAGGGTCTTACCACCTATCTAAGGTTTGTAACTGAGATCAATGGCAATAGCCTGCCCTGTTTGGAAATCAGTGGGACCACCCTGATCAGAAGGAATTCACAGGGTGCGGTCACATGCCTGACACTATATTTTTCAATAAATAACTACTGTAATTTTGGAGCACAATTATTAAGGCACGTGGAATACCTCCATTCAAATTATATATTTTATACATTTTTAAATAGCTTACTAATTTTTTGATATCCATTAAACGTTTTCATACTCTAATTTTGATTAACCCACCATAGCCCTTTCCACCCCCACCTCCATTGCTAGTTACACTTTTAACTCCCCTGCCTGCCTCTGCTATCATTTCTCATATATTCTAATTTATTCTCCAACTATTTTATTGTAATTTCCTAAAGAATTCTTCAATCATATTATCTTGAAATAGTGCAGAATAAAAATCAAGGTGCTTTGAACATTTATGTGACATACGGCATAGTATTTTATCTTATCTGTTACAGGTATGTTTCCCCTGTATGACTAAGGATGGTGGGCTAGAGGGATTGAAATTTATCATATAAAACTAAGGTCCATGAGAAAATATGTTTGCAGGTACAGAAGGAAAAGAAATCCCACACTAGCTCAGAATTAAGTATAATAAAGGGTTACTTATTTAGGGGTAGACTCACAGATCACAGTCCTCTGCTCTAATGGAAGGAGCAACAGAGTCCCACAGCCTGAAGAGTGAGGGAAAGCGCGCTTTACACAGGCATTTATAGTATAAGAGGCCACGCACAAATGGGCAGGTAACTTAAAGGCCAAAGGATTTTCTAAAGCAGATGTTGATTTTGTAACTAAGAAAAGGGGTTTTCCAGAGATGGCTCAGCGGCTAAGCGCGCTGTCTGCGCGTCCTGAGGTCCTGAGTTCGATTCCCTGCTGTGAAATGGCGGCTTTTGGCTGTCCGTCCTGAGTCCCTGCGCCCTCTGGTGGCGCGTGTGGGAAAAAAGGGTTTTCCAAAAAATGTTTTAAGGGGGAAGTGAGATAACTGAAGTCTATCATTGCATGTTATTGATAGATTCAAGTTTAGATACAATTAACTCATTCTAATCTTCCTCATAAGTTATTATTTTAGTGGTTAATCGTTTTCTTCTCCATAGTACAATCCTTTAATTTTGGCACTTTCCTCTCATTTTTTTCTGTAAGACATATTTTAGCATCTCACCACTCTGGGATTTGAACACCTTATAGGACTGTCAAATGAGGAATAAATTGTAAAAATTAGCAAGGCTCTTATCTTCACAATATTCGTGACAGAAATTTAGGAAAATATTTCCAGTCAATATTGAGTTCCTTAGTAAAAATTTATTAGATTTTCTTTTAAGAATGATTCTGGAAAAGTATAATAAAATTATTTTCTATTTGAATATAATCATTTTGTAACAGACTTTCCAGTACATATAATTATCAAATAAACCAAAAGTTGAAATATTTGAACTTTTAATACTTACCTTCACTTAATATTTAAATTATATTTCCAATATACTCCTTTTCCTGAACTCCTGAGCTGACCTGGAATGAGCACTGAAGCATTATTAACTTAGATTTTATGTGATAGGTATAGAAATACTTAAAGAACTTTAGGAGAAAATGACCACAAACAAATCAATTTTCCTTTGATGGACAGCTGTCTACCTGGCAGTAGTGTGCAATGAGTCACTGTGGATAGCCTGCCAACATTGTAGATTTGTTTAGTTCTCTGTGTCCCAGGGGACAGAAAGAGTAAAGAATTCTACATTTGTTGATGAACATAATTTATAATATAATATTGTGTTTTGTTAGCTTTTGTTTGTTTCCTGATGTTTTTGAGACAGAATCTCACTATGTGTCTATTAGCTGACCTATAATTTTCTTTTTAGATCTGGAGGCTTGAATTCTGTGTCTCAAAAATTGTTACTTAAAAGAGTATATCACCAATCCCAGTATAAGGTGGATGCAATTCTCAGAAATCAACCCAATGTTCTTCTATAAGATCCTATAACTATGAAAAATAGGTATTGATGTGTTATAATAATTTTGTGGCTTCACATACTTTAACATGTATAAGTTTTGAAACAATATTATTAGTTGTTATTGTATGATTTGACAAATTCCACAAAGGCTCAGGATTTCTCTCTTAGTGTTAGCTGCTGGACTCTGGGAAAGTAGTGTGGTGACAAGGGTGTCATCTAGATTGATATGGAAATCTGTAAATGGATTCATGATTACAAAGCACTGCTGCAGTGCATGCAAACTCTGAAGCCCAGCTGCAGGAAGTGTGGTATTGGTTGTGGCATCAAATGGTATATTTTTCTCTCCTGTCCCTTCTCTTTCCTGACTGCTGTGATCAAACAGTTGCCTCTACTGTATGTGGCTTTTTTCCATGCTTCACATTAGTCCATAGCAAAGGTGCTGGTGGATTGTGTCCTGATGGCATTATTCATATGCTGTCATTTTTAGTCATTTACTGAATGATCTTTTTCCGTGTTTCTTTTTATACATATTTGTACATATAAAATTCTTAATAATATAAATGTTCTGTGATATTTCATAGAAAAGTGTCTCTACAAACCTAGCAAGCATATTTCCCTAGTCATGATAGGTAGAGAATGGTCATCAAATATAATACTGACCACTTTCTCACAAAACAACATTTCATTTAATACTATTAAGAGAAGAAAGTGTTACCGTGAAAAATATAATTGAAGGTCCAGACATATTGTTGTATACACATTCAATTTTTTGTAAGCATTCATTGTTCACAATCTAGTAATCACAAAAAATGAGACTTATTGGTGTGTTAGCAAGTAGATTTTGAATGTGACGCTAAGTAGCTTACCTATGACAGTGACATGGTAATGCTCCAATGTCTCAGTGCCTCATGCTATCTTTCTTGGCCTCTAGGATGGACTCAGTGAGGTGATGGAACTCTCGCTAGTAATGTTCTGTGGAAGATCACTGGGGACAATAAAGATATTATTTGATCATGAATTGTTCATATTTTATTTTATTACCCCTTGACCATGAGGTCAAGGTGATCAGCACGTTGTGCCTCAAAAGCTCTGTCATATCATACAGCCATGATCTGCTCAAAAGCTTAGTAGATTATAGAAAACAATGACATTTTATTATAAATTGATTATTTTGGGTAATTCAAAGCACACTAACTCATATTTAATAAGACTTTGATAAAATAAAATTGGATACTAATAAAAAATTAATCATTTGAAAGCAGACCTAAAAGATGGGCATAATGACACATGAGTTTACTCCCAGAACACAGGAGACAGAAGACAGAGAGCACTGAGTAACAGGATATCCTGGGACATGTAACGATGCTCTCTTAAAAAGCAGCAGCAATGCAGGGATGAAAGCAATCGAAACACATTTCACATATGTATGAAACTCTCAGAATAAAACCACTGATTTGTATAACTCATATATACTTACAAAATAATAATAAAATCACATATTAGTATACTTAATATATTTGCACCAATGTACATGCAATTTTAGCTGTATCAAAATCATTATATATACATATAATCTATAGAATATGTAAAATGTAATACATATCTACTTTTTATATATATTTTATATACATACATATTTATAGACGCATTCCTGTAAGTGTCTTCCTAATTCCACTACATTGATTATGCATGGTTTAATTTCAAGATATAAGCAGAATTAAGAAATGGATTGCTACTGATAATTTTTACATTTATTTTATTATTTTTATCATAGTGGATAATTTTTCTAATGTGTTCTTGGATTCTGTTTGCCAGTATTTTATTGAGAATTTTTGCATCGATGTTCATGAGTGAGATTGGCCTGTAATTCTCTTTCTTGGTTGAGTCTTTGTGTGGTTTAGGTATCAGGGTAATTGTAGCTTCATAAAAGGAATTTGGCAATGACTGTTCTGTTTCTATATTATGACATACCTTAAGGAGTACAGGTATTAGGTCTTCTTGGAAGTTCTGGTAGAATTCTGCACTGAAACCATCTGGTCCTGGGCTTTTTTTGGCAGGGAGGTTTCTGATAACAGTTTCTAATTCTTCGCGACTAACAGGACTATTTAGATTGTTCACCTGGTCCTGGTTTAACTTTGGTATATGGTACTTATCTAACAAAGTGTCCATTTCTTTTACATTTTCCAATTTTGTGGCATACAGGCTTTTGTAGTAAGATCTAATGATTCTCTGAATTTCCTCTGTGTCTGTGGTTATGTCCCTCTTTTCATTTCTGATCTTATTAATTTGTGTGTTCTCTCTCTGCCGTTTGATTAGTTTGGCTAGGCGTTTGCCAATCTTGTTGATTTTCTCCAAGAACCAGCTTCTTGTTTCATTGATTCTTTGGATTGTTTTCTGTGTTTCTATTTTGTTGATTTCTGCCCTCAGTTTGAGAATTACGTTGGCAAAAAATGTATTGATGACATTTCTACGCCATTTATCTTAAATTTCATCCTTTCCATGTCTACTACTGCATTTAAAAATCTTCATCTCTTATTTAATTTTTACACACACACACACACACACACACACACACACACACAAGTCTATTAAGAATAGATCAGATGTACATTCATTTTTAGGGTTGACCACTTGGCACTACTGGTTGACACATCAGGGCCTCCTGCCTGGAGAAAACTGATTCTTCCTCTCTTGGCAGCCATTGACTGTAATTTTTCATCTAGGAATGGAATCATGTGAAATATCTCCCTTCCATGCTGAGGTGTTAAGTGGGGTTGTCATCTGCTGTTGCTGTTTAGGAGATCATATTGATAAAATTTCATGGCTTCTATATGTAGAAACTTGCTTGCTAAATATAGAAGAAACTATTCCTAGAAAATACTTAGGGTCCGCTGCTGTTTGCTATGTGCTGGGCTCCTTTTTTGAGATGTCTCTTGAGACTTAGGTAAAAGGGTTGTGTGTGGCTCTCTCAGTTGTGCCTAGGAACCCCACAGCCTGTTGTTATATGCTTTTTGCTGGGTTTGGGTTTCTGATGATTTATATTTGTTACAAATTAAGCCTTCTTTGATAATGAGTGAGAGTTACACTTCTTGTAAATCTAAGAACAGGCATTTAGAATACTGTTGGAAATTATATTGGTTTAGAGAAGTGATCTTAGAAGGTTCTCCACTAGGGAAAGTACTTACCAGCCACATAGAGTTGGTTGGGTTTACAGCTTAGTTAATTAGATTATGGCTTTAGCAATTATTAGGTATTTAAAAAATAACTTTACAACATTTTTTATTTTATTAACTCATTAGAAGAATATGACTTTACTCACATATTCCAGTGTCACATTAAATTAAAATTATCTTACAATACTTTGTACAGTCCAGAAATTTTGCTAAAGCAAGTAAAAATGTAAAGAATAATGTGTTGTTTGGGTTTTACAAGTAGCTTAACTTAAAATAATGCTGTGTGATGTTGAACTTATATTAATAACTGCCAGGCAGAAAAATGACTCTTGTGACAAATAGCTACATAGAATATAATATACCTTGTGGATAATCACACATTCAACTCTCACGTGGAAAACAGAGATAGCATTCGTCAATGGGACCATCGGTAGAGGAAACACAGTAACTGTTATATACAGAAAATGGGTCCCCAGAAAATACTAATAACCATAAGAATGTTATATACAACAGAAGGTAGTTCACACTAACAACCAGTGAATATAGAAATAAATCGACTAAAGTAAAATCTATCTGGCCCTGTAAATAAAAACAGTGTTCTCTGAAAAGAAGAATTTTTTTTATTGAGCTCTATCTACATTTTTCTCTGCTCCACTCCCTGCCTCTCCCCTTCCCCTTCAACCCTCCCCCAAGGTCCTCATACCATCAATTTACTCAGGAGATCTTGTCTTTTTCTACTTCCTATGTAGATTAGATCTATGTAAGTCTCTCTTAGTGTCCTCATTGTTGTCTAAGTTCTTTGGGATTGTAGTTTGTAGGCTGGTTTTCTTTGCTTTATGTTTAAAAACCACCTATGAGTGAGTCATGTGATAATTATCTTTCTGAGTCTGGGTTACCTCACTCAAAATAATGTTTTCTAGCTCCATCCATTTTTCTGCAAAATTCAAGATGTCATTATATTTTTCTGCTGTGTAGTACTCCATTGTGTAAATATACCACATTTTCCTCAACCATTCTTCGGTCAAGGGGAATTTAGGTTGTTTCCAGGTTCTGACTACGACAAACAAAGCTTCTATGAACATAGTTGAGTACATGTCTTTGTGGTATGATTGAGCATCTTTTGGATACATAACCAAGAGTGGTATTACTGGGTCTTGAGGAAGGTTGTTTCTTTTTTAAATTATTATTATTATTATTATTATTATTATTATTATTATTATTATTATTAAACATTTCCATAGAAGCTTCATCTGGTGATGGAGGGAGATAGAGACAGAGACCCACACTGGAGTGCAGGACTGAGCTCCAGGCCCAAATGAAGAGCTGAAGGAGGGAGAACATGAGCAAGGAAGTCAGGACCTCGAGGAGTGTGCCTGCCCACTGAGACTGCGGAGCAGGTCTAATGGGAGCTCACCAAGGCCAGCATGACCTGGACTGAAAAAACATGGGATCAAACCGGACTCTCTGAACGTGTCGGACAATGAAGGCTGACTGAGAAGCCAAGAACAATGGCACTGGGTTTTGATCCTACTGCATGTACTGGCTTTTGGGGAGCCTAGTCTGTTTAGATGCGTACCTTCCTGGACCCAGATGGAGTGGGTTGGACCTTGGACTTCCCACAGGGCAGGGAACCCTGACTTCTCCTTGGACTGGCAAGGGAGGGGGAGGAGAGTTAAGAGAGAAGGAGGGAAATGGGAGGTGGGGAGGAGGTGGAAATTTTTAATAATAAAAATAACTAAAAAAAAAAAAAAACTAGGCTGGGCTCAAACTCACAGAAATATGCCTGTCTCTGTCTCCCCAAGTGCTGGGATTAAAGGAATATGTCACCATAAAAAATAAAAAAATAAATAAATAAAAATTTCTGCCTCCTCCCCACATCCCATTTCCCTCCTCCTCCCTGGACTCCCCTCCCCCTCCCTCTCCAGTCCAAGGAGCAGTCAGGGTTCTCTGCCCTGCAGGAAGTCCAAGGTCCTCCCCCCTCCATCCAGGTCCAGGAAGGTTCACAGTTAATTTTCTGAGAAATCGCCACACTGACATCCAAAGGGGCTGTACCAGCTTGCACTCTCACCAGCAATGCAGAAGTGTTCTCTTTACCCCACAACCTCTCCAGCATAAGTTGCCATCAGTGTTTTTTATCTTGGCCATTCTTACAGGTGTAAGATGGAATCTCAGAGTTGTTTTGATTTGCATTTCTCTGATGACTAAGGATGTTGTCTTTCAGCCATTTTAGATTCCTCTGTTGAGAATTCTCTGTTTACTCCATTTTTTTAATTGGATTATGTGTTCTTTTGGTGACCAATTTCTTGAGTTCTTTGTATATTTTGGAGATCAGACCTCTGATGTGGGGTTAGTGAAGCAAAATTCCTCACAGATCTAGAGAGAATCTTCCTCAACTTCATATGAAAAAGCAAAAAACCCAGGATAGCCAAACCAATCCTGTCAAAACAAACAAACAAACAAACAAACAAAAAAACCACTTTGAGGCATCACAATCACTGACTTCAAACTCTACTACAGAGCTACAGTACTGAAAACAGCCTGGTATTGGCATAAGAACAGACAGGAGGACCAATGGAACCAAATAGAAGACCCAAATATCAATCCACACATCTTTGAACACTTGACAAAGAAGCAAAAAATATCAAATGAAAAAAAAATATATTTAGCAAGTGGTTCTGTCATAACTGGATATCAACATGTAGAAGAATGAAAATGACCCATATCTATTACCATGCACAAAACTCAAGTCCAAACGGACCAAAGACCTCAACATAAACCCAGCCACACTGAACCTTATAGTTTAGAATGTGGGAAATACACTTGAATATGTTGGCACAGGAGACCACGTCCTAAATATAACCCCAGCAGTACAGACACTGAGAGAAACAATTAATAAATGGGACCTCTGAAACTGAAAAGCTTTTGTGAAGCAAAGGACAGGGTCAACAAGACAAAACGACAGGCTACAAATGAGCATCTTTTAAAGATAAAAACCAAATATCTTCCAAATAGAAGTATATGGGCACCAAAAATAAAAAAGAATGAATTTATTTCATTGTACCCCAAGATTACTATACATAAAATAAACAAGAAAGGTAATAATCATGTCTAATGCCCTAAAGTTTGGAGCAACTTTTGTTTTTCCTGAGGAGGCAAAATATTCAAATATATAGCAGCACTGTAAACACAGGACTCTTTTTTAAAATTTCAAACTTATTTAATAATGTTGCAAGGCCAGCTGATGAATGAATTTGGTTAAAGTCTAAAAAATGGAAATAGAATAACTGAATGTAATCAATCTTCCTCACTCCATATAATATTGCAGTACTGCAAGTTTTTATAACAAAATCCAATATTAAGAAAAATTGTGACATGTTCACTGAGGGATCTGTTAGTAGATAGTCTACCCCTCCTTTCTGCTTTAGTAAATTCCATCGTGACAGTCTGATGTGTTCTCTTTACCATGCCTCAAGTAAACACGTAAGTTCTTAATAGGATAAGGAGTTTTCCATTCTTTGCACTAAAAGGAAAATAATTGCTCTTAAATAGTAAGCCTTCAAGGTCACAGCAATAAGTGTTACATGCAGCACAAACTCTGTCCTTACACACTCTGTTTTATGTAGAAGTCCTTATGAAGAAGAAAGTGGGTAAACCTGGATTTTTTTATAAACCTGTATTAATTCACAAACTGTCCTTTGTGTGTTAGATGGAAACAAAAAGGTTTCTTTCCCATGACATTAATAGTAATAATAGCAATAGCTATTTTCAAAATAATATACAGTAAAAGACAAAAGGTTAATCCCAGGAAAGGAGTAATGAAGCAAAATAATTCCAATTTACCATGTAGTAAGTACTGCATATCCTTATCCTGCTTTTTCCCTAAGGTGATAAGGGACTCTTCTGTAAGATATTGGAAGATAAATGATGGTAGAAACTGTATCATTCTTGTGCATAGGTAACATGAATTTCCCATTCCCATATAGACATAAAAGCAGAGAGAATTTGGCCATGACTTCTTTTTAACTGCGAGGTTTTTTTGTTACTTTAATCCAGGAATTTACTGATCAGGGAAGAAGTGGCTGTTCTTATGGGAAAAGCAAGCAGTAAAACACAAAGTAAGTATTGCTCTTCTTTTTGTTTTTTGGCCACTGATCTTATGTTTCTGATAGCCTTGATATTTAAGGTGTCCTTAGGACCCCTACCATTGCTTTCACCGCATAGCTTGTTTAAAATGTAGAATCACCGAGGTCTCCAAGACTAATGGAATCTGAATCAGCACTTAAATTTAAAACAAATCCATAGGTAATTAGACCATGGGAAAGTTTAGGGGATATTGTTCCTTGTGACCTAAAGAGCAGTTAAGCAGTCAATAACAAAACCATTAAAATGCATGAAATCGAGATATATTAATTGCACAGCTATAGAGCACTCTTTGGGGATAAATTTACTCTGGGCTTTGCTATTCATCTTAAATTGTACTCCAGTATTGTCTAAAAAAAGTCTCTCAAGAATGTTACATAATAATCATACCAATTCAATAATAACAACAAAAAACCTCTTAGACTTCATTTTGTTCTTAACTTTAATGGGAAGAATTAAAAGGGAAAAATTAGGTTGTCTCTGCAACATTAGAAGGCAAAAACATTCTCTTCAAGTTTCTAACTAGAAGAACTTCAAGATAGTGCTTGGGAGGTCCTGTACAAAATTTCCTGAAGCCCACAATGAGTAAATTGAAGTATCTCTTCCATTTACTCCATTGAAAGATGTAAATTTCTTATCATACTCTTGAAATAATCAATAAATGCATTCAAGTACAACAAAATTTTAGAGGGAAATACTGCTGATCTTCAAAATATATCTCACAATGATTTTGAATACTGAGAATAGTATAGAAGCTAAGCATGGGAAAATTAGAAATTTTTACTTTCTTCAAGGAAAGGATGCCTTTGGGTCAGACACAAAGATATCTAGTCATTATTTCAGTATTTTTTATATTGTTCTAATTCAACACTAGTATTATTTTCACCATCATTACGTTATTGAACATTGGTTGTAGAAAGTGGCTAGGCTCTGAATGAGATATACACAATAAGATGTACATCTACATGTGTTCGTTGATATATTTTCTGAGAGTACATATGTGTGAACATGTCACATAGACATGAGAGTGCCTTTCATGATCTAACATCAATAGTAAATTTTTGAAAACAGCATATTCTCTATATTGATTACAGAATGACAGAATAAAGGAGTCAGTGAACTCTGGATTTAGTGAGAGATCCTGCTTCCAAAAATTAAGGCCAAGAGGTATTAAAGATAACTCATTACAACTTCTGCCTTCATCTTCCCAGTTAATAAAACCTTTATATAGATTTGGAAATTTATTTAGTATTTTTAAATGGAGAAGACCAATTCGTTCTGTTGTCTCTGGAATGTTTCTCATTGTCTTCAGTCAGATAATTAGTTTATTTTTATGACTCTTCATATTTTTTTAATTCAGTCCTTAAGATTTCAGTAAGCAAAAAGGTAAGTAAATGTGGATGCATTTGTATAGAACAAATATATCTTATGGCATTAATTTTAAGGAAGAATAAAAATATATGTGGTCTTACCAAAACTTCAAACGCTAACAAAGACTAAACCTGGAAAATATATTTTGAAGGATCGAAGGTGAAAGGAATCTGCTGGGACTAATGAGTCCTGGCCTTCAGCTTCTCTTCCCTCCTAGAACCTTCTAATTGAAGTTACTAGAAGCTGTTCCTAGTTTAGAGGATCAGAGGATTGATTTTCACCTGTTGGCCATTGACTGCAGTGTATTTAAGCCTACATGGTGCTAATAAAGAGGGGCTTTGGAATCAGTGTTGGAAAGTCTGTGTGTCTTTCTGTCTCTGTGTGTGTATTCTCAACCTCCAGCCCCTTGCCCGAAGCTCGCTATCTGGGGTCTAGAGCACAGAGAGCAGACCGGAGCCACGATGTGCGGCAGAAATCCACAGTAAGTTCTCTAAAAATCCAAGAAAGACTTAAGTGGTTGTAATTTAAAAGAACAAGCAAGTGAAAGAATACAGAAGAGATAAACATACACAGAAAGAAAGCATTTTCTTCAATGTGGTGAAAAGCACAAGAGGGGACTAGATGTGTCAGTTTAGGGGAAAAGTAGAACTTAACAGCTACAGATACATAAAAGTTGAAAATAGTATAAAGCCGTTTTAATTCTTTATTAAGAAAAATATATAACATGGATCAGTGCAGATATTATGTGACAAAAGCTACTGAGATTTGACACATTTAATGATTGCAAAACCTCTTCCACAGCATCAACATGGCACAGAAAACCAATTAGGTGGAATTTGATGGGAAAGTCTTAGAGTTCATAAACAGAGTCAGTTTGTCTACTAAGAGAATTATGTCTGGTCAAAGTCGTTCAGAGTGTCAAGGTTTGAATATGAGAGTATATTTGCCAAGAGGACTGGTTGTTATGTAAAGAAGAACCAAATTCAGAGATGTATTAAGTGTCAGCAGAAGCAACTCATTCTAGATCTTCACTTGACATTAGGATATTGTCACTGGGATGGATAAACATATACTAAAAGACTGTCATCAGAATTTACTAATCAATGATGGAATTGGCACATTAAGAATCACTACACAAACATCCTATGGTGTAGAAATTTAAATAAAGTGATGTGTGGGAGACAAGAAGATAATACTCAGACTTAATGATGCATGTTATGACTAACACTTTCACAGTCTTAAAAACTCTGCCATGTTTCCCTACACATTTTTGTTTCTCAAGTGATGAATCTTAGTCAAGCGAGTTGCTCAGCATTTAATGACTTTTGCCAACAAGCCTGAGGTTCTGGATTCAGTCTCAATGAATCACATAGAATAAGGACAGAATGAATTTCTTCATATGTCCTTTAACTTTCATGTACAGCACACACACCGATGCACTGACAAATACATATATGTGATATTTTGTTTTAAATTAGGCATCTGAACTATTTTTATACTAGTATGCCAAGTAATAAATATAATATATAGCCAAAACTAGTACAAGAGTATATCTTTCACAACTATATTTACTAATGTTTTCTAATGAATATGACTTTTAAAAGAATAAAACTTTTTAATTTTAAACCTCAACATAGAACTTAATTTTTTATAAACTATACATGTTTTTGGAACATGTTTCTGCAGGATGTTTCTTCATTAGATCTTTTTTTGTGGACTTCTAAATGCAAAATTGAAAAAAAAATGCAATAAAATAATGTCCCTGTTTTGGTGTTATCATAAAAACAAGGTATCCATGGTCATAATCCCTCACATAAAGGCATGAAGCTCACATGCCCAAAGTCTTCATCATTTGGACATCAGGTTACACAATTAAATGAGTAAATTACTCTTATTTCTTAAGAAAGCATGTGATTTTATTATTATTGATAAATGAAGAAAGAACTCTCAATAAAACAGACAAATGGTACAATGTATCCTATCCTAACTTAGAGTCAGAATTATTTGGAATGCATAGTCATAATTTAAAGTGTGAGGCCAGACACACATAGAGAGAGACAGAAAAACAGATAGACATATACAGACACACACACCCATAAAAACTCAAAAAAGACAGATACACAGAAAGACACAGAGAGAAACAAACATATAGAGAGATACATGTACATACTTGAAGTAAAATCAAAGAAGATGACTTGACTTTATCATATTTGTTCAAATACCAGTTTGGTCATGTGATTGTCTCAACAGACCAGAAGGTCTTATTTGTTTTAATTTTTTCTCTCTCTCTTTTACTAAAAATTTGATGTAAAAATCTCTTTTTGGGAGTAAAAGCACTTTGTTATAGCCTTAAGGGTTGAATGAAATATTTAAAACTTAAATGTTTTCTGCAATGTAAAAAGAGATAATATTTCCTAATGTCTTTGAGAGCTAACTGGGTCAACAGGGTACAGCAGCACAAACACTAGGAAAGATGAAAGATATGTTTACTATGCCAGTAAATCTCTAAACACAAGCGAGAGCTGGTAAATGCTCAGTCACAGATGGAAACGGAAGTAAAGGCAGAACAGACATCTCCCCCTTATAAGGACAGCTCCATACAGGGATTTTTATTTATACAAGTATCTCCTTTCATATTACACTATTTCAACAGATTTTATGCAATACAAATATCTTTTGACAGTCTCCCCTTTTCATCTATACAGAAAAACATTTCTTTGAATAATAAATTATTTATCTGAAGGTTAGTTAAATATTCAATTGCTTTTAAATACTTACTTTTCCTTATTTTGTGGGTATGAAACCTCAGGTCTGAAGTTTTGGGCAATTGTGGCTTTCCAGACCTGGGTGCTATATGCAAACTCATGTCCTCAAGAAACATGATGCATAATCCTAACTCCTATGCCTCTCCAGACACATTTCACTATTTTGTTAAAATTATTTCTTTCTTAGTAATTCAGAATTTCAGGGCTGGAGAAATGGCTCAGTGGTTAAGAGCACCGACTGCTTTTCCAGAGGAATCGAGGTTCAATTCTTAGCACCCGCATGGCAGCTCAAAACTGTCTGTAACTCCAGTTCTGGGGGACCCTACAGCCTCACACAAACATACATTCAGGTAAAAGACTAATGCTCATAAAATAAAAAATAATAACTCTGAATGTCATGTTGATGATTAGAAAACATAAACTCAGTGTAAATATGTTATGGTCTCTCTATATTAAGTAGTTCTCATAATTCTTCCTAGATAAAAACTTGATGTGCTATCCAGGCCCATCATCCATTAAAGACATCCTGCAGAAAAATGTTTTAAGAGTCTAGTTCTGTGACTGCTAAAGAAAAGATAATTATATTTTAATGTGCATTTTTATTATTTTAGAGTAATTATAGCTAAAAGCAAATATAGTTCACTCTCATGAGTGTATGATGCATCACTATTATTGCATTCATTAAACATTTGTTTTTATGGAGGCTGGAGATACGGCTCTGTTGGGAGAGCACTTTCCTTACATACATCAACCCTGGGTTCAATATTCAGAACAACATAGATTAGGTACTATTTTTTTTCACATATGCCAGGATTTGGAAGCAAGAGGATTTGAAGTTCAAAAGCATTCTTAATGTAGTAAGTTTGAGGCCATCTGATTGTATGAAACATAGTTGGGAGGGCGAATCTTTCAAATAAAATAAAAAGAAATAATGATTTCTGTGTTTAGTCCAATTCTGTCCCCAAACCTTTTTCTGTCTCTCTATGGATAGCCCTTGCAAGGTCATATCCTCTCAAAGCCGCAATTTATTAATTTTTTTAAGAGAGATTTTTTAAGAGAGATTTTTTAAGAGAGAGAAAAAAGAGAGGGTAGAGGAGAGAGAGAGAGAGAGAGAGAGAGAGAGAGAGAGAGAGAGAGAGAGTTAAATTTTTAAGGAATTTCCAAGTTCTTATTTTATGCCTATGTGAAACTCAAATACACCTTCTTACACATAAAGACAAGATTTTTTTTTAAAAAAATGAGTTTATCAAAGCAACATCAAACTATTTTATATGATGATCTCCATTTGCTGCAAAGTAAAGCTTCTCTGATGAGAATTGTCTGCTACAATTATTGTGGATACATTTTTGTTCATACATTTTTAATTTTCACATACATTTATTTATTCAGTCCTTATTTTGGTTTTCATTGCTTGTTTAGACATTGTTTGCAATACTTTTTTTTTTCTTTTTGCCTGTAGCATTCAGGATATCATTTTTTCTGTCTTTTACATGAGTTAAATAGCTAATTATAAAGAACATGAAAAATGTTTCTTGATTTCTGTGTATTGGGGCTATTTACAGAGATTCAGATGACAAAGAGTTAAAATATACGTAAAGATTTGTGAAGTATGCGGACTTCTGAAGAAACGAATAAAAATATTTCTAAATAAGAAAAAAGAGGACACAAAGCACAGAACAGCCTGTATACAGCGGTGTACACCTTCCCTGTGTGTTCTCGTGTGGAACATGGAAGTTTGCATCCTCTTCTCCATGAATTTCAAACAACAATTTCTAAGTGTCAGTTATGAACCGAGCCACTTAGCAAAAAGAGATTTTAGACCTTTTATAAAAAATTCTAGCACAATGGTCTATCATAGGAGCTACTGGATCTAAGAGGCTTTAAAGAGAGTAAGACAGAGTATGCTTAGATTTACAAACTGGAAGCAAATACAGAGACATAATGCACGTCTCAGTGGGTGGAAAGATGGAGTGAATCATCTCTGTTTGTGCAGGCAAGTACACACATGTAAAGATGCACCTGGGTGGGTGGAGGCAAGCACACATGTAGAAGAATGCATCTCAGTAGGTAGAAACAAGCACACAGGTAGAAGAATGCATCTCAGTGGGCAAATGCAAATGCAGAGAGGGAAGAAGGCATCTGCCAGAGTGGAGGCAGGTACACAAATAGACGGGTACACTCATAGGTAGAAGCATATATATGCAAAATTACCTCTGGATCCAACATTCTTCTTTCTGTTTTGCAAATTTCCTATCATAATTTTCTTTCAACTCTCCTAAAAATAGATAAATAACAGATGAACTAAGAATGAAATTTTCCTATTTTAATGGGAATGTGTTTAAAATAAAAAGACACACGAACATATTACAGGCAAAGTAAGAATAGGCAATAATGATGATTAGAGTTAAGACTAAAACTTGAAATGATGTTTATGTATATGTAAGATAACACATACTAAACAAAAACAACCTTTCGTGAAATAATATTTGATATGTGTTTCACAGTATCATTTGCTTTTATGGTTAATAGTAATAGCAAACATGGACTTTTATCTGGAATAGTGAGATAGGAAAATTAACATTTCAAAAGTATTTCAAATCCGATTTATAATACACACAAAATATGCCTCATATCCCCACAGCACAGTGCAATTTTGAAAACTTGGAGAGGGCAAGGTGATGTTTGTTATGACCACATTTAGTTAAAGTTCACCTCATGCAATGCCTTGGGTGTTATAAATTACTCTATTTTGCAAACATTATTTATGTCACCAGATGCCTTATTTTCATAGAAATCAATTTTCCATAATCTCTGGAATGATTAAATTACAAGTACAATTTTTTGAAAGGCATATAAAAATCACTAAGTTGTAAAATACTTAAGTCTAATTATTTTCAAGTGTGTCCCTTGTGGGGGAAATATATGAGTGACAGTAATGTTAAATGATGGAATATTAAACAATTCTGTTTAAAACTATGTGGTTAATTTACCTTTGCGTGTAATTTGTAGACTGTATGTATCGACTCCTAGGAGAAATGAATCATGCCCCGTCCTTCCTAATTGCAAAACTGTCAAACTCTTACCTTGGCAAGCCGTGCCCCGTTTCGATGGCTGCTCAAAGAAATCAGTGCTGATGAGAAGACTCATGCCAGGAAGTTTAGCAATTAATTTCTACATTGATCTCTGGAATTCATCCAGACTTTTCAAAACTGAAAAGAACCTTGCTTACTGACATTTAATGAATGTAATTCCAACCAAGGTAACAGCTTGAATAAGAAAAGATAATATTAACTAAATTTAGCTTTATGCCATGCAATTCCTATTTCAATATGTGTTATGCAATGTATATTTTTAATAGTGAAATACATTTACTTTAAAATTATAAACAAGATTGGTGCTTGTTTTATTCTTATCTACCTTGAACCAGAAAATAATCTTAATTTTAACATGGATGCATAATGAATTGTGTACAGAACGATTGAAATTATTCTTCTTGGGAGTCCTTGTTCCATGCACCATACATACACTATCAGTAAGTATTCCCTAATATTGCTCATTATTTTTCACTATTTTTTAATCCTTGATCATTCAGACACAGACTCTAAACAACTATCTTCACATTAATGATTCATATACCTATTAGAGTTAATTTATTAGTTTCCCAGAGCGTCCATGACAAATACACCAGACTATATATCTCAAGCACAAAAAAAATTTATTAGCTACTGGGCTTAAGATTGATGTTTCAGAAGATTTTATCTCTTCTGATAGCTTGATGACCAGTTAGCTTATAGCTTTCTTCCTTCTGTGCCATATGTGAATTGTCCTCTGTTCATATGTATCCAAAGTGTCTCTGTACCCTCATTTCTTCTTTTCATTAGAGCAATGACCACTTTGGACCATGGTCAATTTAGGTAAATTCATTTTATTATAAAGATTTTTGTCATCAGTAGTGCTAATTCTGAGTTGCTTGTCTTTCTACTGGGAGTTTACAGAAAACACATTTCAGCTCCTAACTACTGTTTCTCTAGCAGAAAATATCCTGTCACACTTTCACTGAGACTGTAAATTTAAATTTCACTCCACTGTAAATTTAAAACAAACCCACATCTGTCAGGGTTGCAGAGATGGATCAGTAGTTAAGATTGTGTGCTTATCTTGGGTAGGATTGAGTCCAGTTCTCAGCAACCTTGGCAGCACTGACTGCTTGTAACTCCAACTTCAGGGGAATCTAACACCATTGACCCAAACAGTAATGTAAACACACACACACACACACACACACACACACACACACACACACACACACACACACACACTTTAACAGTTTGGAAATATTTAAGGAGATATGGTCCAATGGAAAAACACACTAATTGATAGTCCAATGCCAAATAGTCTGTTGTTGATGCTAATAAAAGCTCCTGACCCTCTAGCCCACTTTTATTCTCCAGCATCCATCTTTTTTGGTACATAATATATTATTCCCCATTTGTGAACCTGTTAATCATGTGGGATTCCCCTCTGTATTCTGTGAATACCATTGGAACAAATAAGTGAATCAATTCTGATTTAGTAATCTTTTATCATAGGCTTATGTTTGCAAATGGCTTCAATATTCGAGTAAGAAGAAGATTCATTTCCACCCCCTGTATTGTCGACTTTAATCTCAAGGATGAAAAGTGATGACAGATAAGATATCCCCCACCCAAACTAGTCTGACTTGCACAGGTTTGATGAAAAGCTGCATGGCTTCCTCTGTGAACCACGTTAGTGGCTCTCAGTCTTCCTGACTCTGTGACCTTTAACACAGTTACTCCTGTTACACTGACCCCAACTATAAATTATTTTGTTGCTACTTCGCAAACTGTAATTTTGCTACTGTCATGAATTGTGATGTAAATATCTGATATGCTGAATATCTGATATGTGATCCATTTGAATGGGTCATTCAATTTCCTGAGGGGTTGTTCAAGTCCTGAATTTCTTTGAAGAACCCAGGAACCAAGACTGACTCTCAATACAACCATTGACTATGGGGCTCTTGGAGTCTTAAGATTCATATTGGAAGTTGGCTTTATACAGTTTGACTTGAAGAGCATAATCCTTGGTTATGACAGAGTTATTTATCAGGGTTTATAATATGGATGTGAATATGGGTGCTGGATTTCAGCTACCAAGGTTGTAAAGTGACTTGTATGCGCATGCTCACTCTCTCTTAAATTGCTAGACCTAGAAACTTTAAGATGGTGCTCTGGAAAGATATCTGAATGGTCTCTACTGTTGGCCACTGAGAGCAAATGCACCTTATTGTACCCACACGAGTGACAGCCCTAAATCTATTTGATAAATCTGTACTTTACCTAATGTATACATTGTATTTTAATTTTTTTATTTCTCCTCCTTTTTATTTGTTGTTCTTTTAATTATTTACTTATTTATGGAATATGGTCAAGCAGTGTGTGTATCCTCATATTGGCCTCTGTATTGCTGAGACAGTTGTAGAACCTTGAAAATATTCTGACATTGACCCTGTTCACCTTGCAATAAAATGAAATATATATGTATATAAGTATAAATAGCATATCTAGAACTTTGACTCTTTTGTACAATTATCAAGTCAGATAGATATTAGGAGAATTTGTCAGTGCAATTTCATTTTAAATAGATAACACAAGTTTTTAAATGAGATTTTTCCTTGCAGGCAATATAAATTAGACATTTCTGGTCTTAGGGTTGTTATTGCTATGGTAAAACACCATGGCCAAAAACTTTGGGAGGAAAGGGTTTGTTTGCCTGTACTGCATAGCCATGTTCATCATTGAAGGAAGTTAAGACAAGAATGTCAGCAGGTCAAGAATCTAGATGCTGAGCCCATGGTGGCAGTGATTCTGCTCCCTGGCTTGCTCTCTAGACTTGCTCAGCTTTCTTTCTAATAGAGCCCAGGACCACCTGCCCAGGGATGGCACCACTCATAATGAACAGGGCTCTCCCATCAAATACTAATTAAAAAAAAAAACTAACCTACAGGCTTGCTTACAGCCCCATCTTATGGAAGCATTGAGATTGCCTCCTTTTAGATAAGTTTAATTTGTGAAAAGCCTTCACTTAATATATTCCCAAATTTTTCAACAAAATATTAGGGACGGCCTCATGACTATCCAGCTAAGACTAGGATGCCTCTGAGTTTAAAAGTTTTAAAATCTTGTTCTTTGTCCATTACTTTTACTTTAATCTTGTCTTAAGTTTTTATCCAGTAGTATTTACCTTCCAAAAATTAAAGATAATAATGCCCCAATTTAAAAATTAAGTTGAGAAGATATTAATTGTGTACATTCCTATGAAGTCTTCTGCAATAACAGTTTCATCTTGTATTGAGCTATACCATCTTGTAACCTCATTTTATTCTTTTGGCTTTTGTTTGTTTATGATTTTTGTTGTTTTTTGAAACAGGATTTCTCTCTGTAACAGTCCTAGTTGTCCTAGAACTAGGTCTTGTAGACCAGGCTGGTCTCGAACTCATGGTGAGTCACCTGCTCTGCCTCCCAAGTGCTAGGATTAAAGGCGTGTGCCACCACCACCCAGCAACTTTATTCTTGAAGAGACACCAAACTGAGATTGCCAGAAACACACATACTTTCTTCGTATATCTCATTTGAGAAGTTTTGTGTTCATCAAATTAAATTTACCAATTTATTGGTCTCTTGTTAATATCATTATCAAAGTTCATTTGCTGATTAAGTCATCGCT
Organism: Arvicola amphibius; assembly: GCF_903992535.2. Taxonomy (NCBI): domain Eukaryota; kingdom Metazoa; phylum Chordata; class Mammalia; order Rodentia; family Cricetidae; genus Arvicola; species Arvicola amphibius. The sequence continues at coordinate 33,457,860 of NC_052060.1, read as the reverse complement.
GAGACTTCATCTATGTTCACTTGATGTTGTGAACTAAAATAATTTCCACCTAGTATAATTTGACAAAAATCACTGAAATTTTTGTAATAACATATTTTATTTATGTTTGTGGTTTATTTACATCATTACTTTCATCTATTTTTAACTTCCCTGTCATGTTGATTTTTCTCTTTTTATTTTGGTTACATAATTTAATGACATTGAATTTTGTGTCATAACAAACTGTGGGAATTAAACTTTCATCCCTGGGCCATACTGTTTTTCATCCTTAACATTCTTTTTACTTATATTTTATTACAAATCCTCCTAATTCTTAAACCACATTGTCAATGATTGTATGTAGACGTGGCCCATAAAATGGTGGATTTTATTTATTTGATATACTTTGTTATTTTAGTTTAAAATAATTGTATTATATTTAGAGTATAGCATATTTGATATTTAGATAAAACACAGTCATAAAATCAATTAATACAGCATTTGTGTCGCTTAATTGACATTTTTGCTGCAACACATTTTAAAATTACTGTTGCATATACATTACATTCATCATGTTGCAAAAAATATCAAATTGTTTTGAATATCTGTGCTTTACCTGAATTTGCTGTTTCAATAAACAAATAGTCAGAAAAAGTATCACATTTTGTTATTGTTTGTCAAACACAGTTTACACACAAGTAATTTATTAATATGACAGCATTATTGACAATATTTCTGTTTGCCAAACTTCAACATTTCAAGACGAAAAAAGAAGAAGTGAAAAAAAAAGGGAGACAGGCAGTGCATATACAATTTCTGCTACTCAGTTATCAGGAAAATCATTATTACTGCTTTCCTATTTCTTTCTCATGGCACTTTTGCCTCATGGTGAGTAAGCTTTCTTCAAGTATCTGTATTATTTGCAGTGAGAGTTTATTATGTTTTACTTTGGTTTCTTTTATGACACATGACAGGTGGACTCTCCGAACAATTATCTAATTTTATATAATTTTAAACACGAATAAAACATTCACAAAGATTTAATTCAAATATCTGAAGTGTCTCTTCTCATTTTACATGTTGCTTTCCTTACTTCCTAAATCTATAGTATTATATCCCTTCCTTTAGCAAAATATCTCTTATTTTACTATTTAATATCAGACTTTGAGTTATTGCTAACTTCAATGCCCTGAGTTTACAAAGAGAAGGCACAACATTAATGCTAACAAACTAGAAAAGTTGCCATGATAACTGTATGATCTACAAAACAAAAAGACGTAGCAATGAAAGTGGTAGATGTCAGAAATCTAGGGAATAGTGGACTATTTAGTGGAGCATTCTCAGTTCATTTCCTTCTGCACTTTGAATTTTAGCAGAATTTTATCCAGCAGATAAGGAGACCGAGTGCCGTTTTAGTCATAGGATTATTACCATGCTCATTTGATTTGGTCTAAAGTTCAAAACTCTTCACCGTGTGCTTCTTTTAGAAACTGTATTTCTGATATTTCTGTATTAGTGGATAGGAGAGACTACCACTTGGTAAATGTGATACTGCACAAATGCACTGAGCAGATGGTGAGAACTGAGCCTGCTCCCACTGCATCAGCATCTCCAGCTTGGTTGCTTGAGATCACATGACCATGAGTATAAAATAGGTTTAGCAGGTCCTTGGCGCTTCAGTTTTATGGTTCATGATGATATACATTGGGAGTCTATAATTACCAAGTGGTTTTTTTAGGGCATTTTCTTGATACTGACCATTCGAGATAGTTGGTATATCTGATATATTATCAGCACATATCTTGTCAGAGGGTCATCGTTAACCATAGATATGGGATACTCTATAAACATTATAAAGTAAATGTTACATTCTTGTATGAGGCTGCTTTGTTAGGTAAAATCGAAAAATACTAAGGAAATGTTTTTGCATTCAACTATATTTATTTGTTTACTGACTGGCCATTCACCTCTGATTTATCTAGATATACAACTTCTTATTCCCGGCCTATTATTTTTCAGAATTCATTAAGAATCAAAAATGGGGAACCCTGACTGCTCCTTGTACTGGAGAGGGAGGGGGGAGGGAAGGAGAAATGGGAGGAGGGAAAGAGGTGAAAATGTATAAAATTATATAATTTAATAAAAAAAATAAAAAAAACACTAAAAAAGAATCAAAAATGTATGTCTTATCCTGGGATTTAAATGATGTAACTATAAAATATTGGATAAAAGTTTTTCTATTTTAGTTGTATCCATTTCAGATCACAAGCTTAATAAGTTACACTGTTATGAGCTGTTAGTTTGTACAGTGATATACAACTTCCACAGATTTTTACTGCATATTAGAATGTGAATATTTATTAATAAGATATACATTAACATAGTTTCAGTCTGTTTTATATTTAAGAAATAACATTAAATGGCTTATTTCACTCATAATGATTATATCACAGACTTAAGGAATACAGGCTTTTCTTATTCCTAGCTCAATGACCTTTTGCTATGAGAATAATTTAGCTCATTATTTTTTTACTTAATAATTGCTAAAAGTGAATTTTAAGGTTTCATTGAGGAAATAAGATAGGTACGGTCAGATACGTTGGGGTTTACTGACATTTTGGGCCTGTCAGTAAGGAAAACATTATCTTCTATAATTTTTTGAAGCATCTGTGATTACCACAGTGAAAATTTTATTCCCTTACATATATTCAAGTGAGTAGTGACCTTATTACATTTCTATTTTCTAGTTTCTGTTCTAAAATAATTAATTCATGTGGAGAATGCAAATTTCATTCTTTTCTAGTTTTTGCCTCAACATTTCAAGCTATTCACATTCAAACCCCAGCAATAACATTATAAAATCCTTATGTAAACTGACATACTCATTTTCTAGGTGCATGTTTTTATTTGTATGATATAATTAATAACTATATAGAACATAGTTATGTTAAGTAAAAATATAATTACATTGCTTTCCTCATGAGATTTTTGAATCTTCTGGTTAGTTTTATCTTTTTAGATGGGAATAACAGTTCATTATGTGTTTAGGATACCCTTGGGAATGAATCTCGATTGGTGATGAGTTGTTTCTAAGTTACTTATTTCATTTTAAAACTATGATAATTGCCTGTTATGTGTAAGGTGTTTTGGTATTCTTTGAAACCATTGAATGTCTTGTATTGTGGGTAAGGTGTTCAATTCTGTTTAAAATCTCAAGAGGTGCTGTATCGTACATTTACTTCTCATGCTGCTCCAGGAAATGATTTTAGTTTTACATTGAACCAAGGAGAGTTTGAGGAAAGGCCTTTTCAAATAATAGCATAATGTGTTGCTTTGTTTCATAAGAAGAACACAAAATATACATTGTTTTATTGATTTATTTTCTGTCATACTTCAGAACAGACTGTTCTGAAGAAATAGACTACAGTTTCTTTACATCCCAAGCATGCATTTGAATATTGTATCTTGGGTGAGAGCTGTGGGAGACAGATGCTGGCCAACTCTCTGCCAACTGCCTTCAAAGGGCTGCACACAGCACTCAGCATCCCAGCATCATCTTCACAGTCCCGGATACTCTGGAGTTTCACTCTTGTTAAATGTGAAACTTGCAAAGATCATTGGAAACCAGATTGCTGTAACTAGCAACCAGCATCCTTTGTTCAGAGTCAAATTTTATACCACCCCAACACAATTTTTTAACTGCTTCATCACAGAGTTTGACTTTGTTCTGTCAAACTTACCTAAAAATTGCTAAGTGTCTAATCACAAAATTGATTCAGAGAATCAGTTTAAGTAAAGCAGCTGAAATTAAGCATATCAATGTAGATGAATAAAATGTGCTAAATGTTCAAAGGTAAAATTTCCTGATGGAAATAGTGGGGTGAGGACCTAATACTTCTCTCTTAGTGGCAATTAATTAACAATAACAACAGAGAAATATTTTTTCTGTTATTTTGATGAAGTGAACTTTATACTGTGTATCACCTCCGAACTTAGAAGTTACATTTGACCCATCATTTTAAATCAGCAAGAAAAACACCACATAATTTTAATGAAAATAATTACCAAAGTATATTCTGTCATGTTTAAATGTTGGGCTATTTGTATAATTTGTTTTCACTTCTTGTAGGATGTTGGATATTAAATATAATTTATCAGTTATTCTCAATTGCCATATTCAGTTTTTCTATAGACAGTCAAGCAGGAAAAGATTAATTAGTGGAAATCTAAAGAGGTGTCTTAAAGCTATGCAACAGATATCTTATTGTCATATCTCTGTTCAAATGCTGTCTGCTTTCTGCTTGTCTCTTAGTCAAGAAGACAGAGTAGAAAACAGAATAAATCATTCCAAGTACTTTATCATGCAATAAATAAACAAATAAAGAATAAATAAATGAAAAGAAGATGAAACAGTAGCAGCAAGGTGATATAGGTTATAAAAGCCCAGTGTATAGACCAGAAGACTGAGCTTCGAGGCAATCTTCCCAGACAGGCTGTACCTGATCTCTTGGAACAGGTTGCAATCTTTTCTTAGAATACACAGAATAGGCAACATATTTTGGAAAGGCAAATGAAAAAGGCATTGTTTAAAATGAACTGTGATCTATACCATAAACAGATATTTAGAATTTTTTAACAATCAGACATAAGGATTCTTATATAAAAGGAATACCACATTAAATGGCTAGGTGTAAAGAAAAAAACAAAACAAAACAAAACAAAAAAGCAGCAATAATTAGAGAAGATGAGACCACCAAAGGACTATTTAGAGTGTCATGCGAAGCAGATTGGCATAGCTCTATAAAGTTTCATATGACGCTAAAATGTGTATCATAGTTACACTAATTGAATGCTGTATCACTCTTGTCTCAGTTTTGTGTAGTAGGAAGGACAAAGTGATCGTACTGCATAGTATTCACAGGAAAATGAAGTTGCATCATTCACAGGAAGGTGTTTCTTTGGGTGACACAAAGATATCTTTTGTACTTTTAGCTAACCCTTATTTCAACACCACCCGTAGGTGCAGAGATTTGAAAAATGATTGTCTTTATTCTCATAGGACATAGGCTCTAACACACAAGCTGGTCCATAGGAAGGAAGTCTGGATGTCTTTTCTTTGAGAGAGGGAGAGAAGGTTTCTGTTGGAACCAACTCCAGTGGTAGCTTGAACAAGTTTAGATTGGAAGGAGAGGAAGCATGGAAAACTGCAGCCAGAAGGTAACATATAAGAGAGATAAAGAAAAATGAAAGAAAAGAGAGAGAGGAAAGAAAAGAGAGGAATGAAGTAAGGAGAGAAATCAGAGATGCTATCCGTGCTGGATCCTTTGCGTGGCCTTGGCCAAAGTCTTCCATCACAAGGCTTACTTCCTTTTGGTACTGATGTCACTCATAGTGAAAAAAGCCTATAAGTAAAGATCTCCGGCAACACGTATCTAATGATAAGCATCGTGTGAACTGGCACTTGTTACTTCCTCCATCCATATCTGCTCGAGAAAGAATACATGAGGACATTGACTGTTGTGGTGCTTTAAATTTCATAGAATGTATTCTAAAAAGAAAGTACTGTACACTAGTGTTAAATAAACAAACATTTCCTTTGTTCAGCTTATATTTTGTTTTAAATATTATTCAAGAATGTGTTTTAGTTGGTACATAACTGAAGGCTAAAGTTTCACCAGAGTTGTAATATCGTATTATTTACATTGATAAATCTTCATAAGCACAGGGGGAAATCATAAAATTTCAAGAATTCTAAAGCTCCTGATGTTTCTTACCATCCTTAGACACACCCAGGTTTGAAAATATGTCTGCTATATACTTCAGTATGAAGCATTGTTACCTTTGTTACTATTGAGACAGAATCATGCTATATAACTCAGCTTCTCTTTTGAATTTTGGGTCTGCTTGCCTCAGCTTCCCTAGTGCTCTGGTTATGGGCTGTTATCATCATTGGCTCGATCACCACAGCCAGTTATTTTCCCTTCTCTGCTCTTCACTTCTATTTTTCATCAGTGCTGTTTATGTTCCAGCATCTTGCACATGCCTGATTACATCGTTTCAAAGACTGTATGCATGTCTTGTGTAGCACCATCATGGAGTATTATGGTTGAGTGTGCAAAATGACAACAAAGTACTACAGTACTACTGAAACTGATGTTGAATTCTTGAATATCTTCTATATCAACAGAGAAGACACACTGCCCTATTATAAATGTATTACTAAATAAATATGACATTATTGATGCTTCTATTGGAGTCTTCCTTTAGCTATCTATGTTTTGCCTTCATTCTGGAACCTTTCTTCTCTTTAGCTTTCGACTGGTCAAACTTTTACGATTATCGCTAGGGTCTCCTACTTTTTTGATACCTCTACAACAAAGTATATAATATCTGTTTGAGCATATCTAACTTTTATTCTCTTCTGGAAAACCAAATGTTTTTTAAAAGCTATAAAACATTTTTTCTCTTTATTTAAAATCACATCAATGGACATTTATTCATTCCATTTCTTCACTGGTATTATTACAGGGCAAATGTAGTGTTGTCTCGGGGAACACAGTTGTCAACAAAATTAATTAAAGGCTTAAATTTTAACAGCTTGAAATCTCATCTGTGTGTCAAATGTATTTTTCTATACTGCAGCCTGCTTGTTTTCCTCTGAAAATATGGCCAGCTTGTTTTGTCTGTCTTAGAGATTAACTCGCCAATCATTCACACATTACAATCTTCCAGCACATCATTTAGTTTCAAGTCTGATTATTCCGATAAACGTTTGAGCCATATCTCACAAACTATTTGTTTTTCTCAATCTACTCCCACAGTCTTACTTTTGATTTTCTTCTCAGCGTGAGCTCTACGGCTTGGACCTCATAAATGCTTCTTCTTAGCTTTGGCCTCCTGTGTAATTTATTTTCCACACTAATTCTAGAATGACCTTTCTAAACAGTGCATTTGATCAAGACACTCTCCTGCTCAGAAGCCCTGGGTGCATTCCCAGAGCTTTCAGTCTAAAGTTCAAATAGATTAGCATATAAAGCTTTATCTCATTTTCTCTCTTTAGGGTAGTTTTTTTACTTACATGCAATCATTCATTCAATACTTACATGCAATCCATAAACTAAATAGGGCTATTTCTTATTTTTCTGTATTCTGTAATCCAAGTATTTCTCAAACAAAATACTGCAGACTTTGCAAGCTTTATCTAGACTTACATTAGGAAATTGGGATAATTCTGTCCTGCATTCTTTTTACAATCCATGCATGTCTAATATCACATTTACATCACACCACAACCCATATCTTTAACTATTTTGCAATTTGAATATTAATGAAGTGAATATATTTGAGCTATTCTTACATTCAAGTTCTTCCTAACAGTGGAAAAGTATGTTGTTTGTAGGGATGTTTTAATGAAGGACTGTTCGTATGACCAAGGGTGTCTGTAGTCATTCAAATGTCTAATGTAAGTGAAGAATCTCCAAAGCCTTAAAGCAATGTAGCTTTGGAAAGATATATTTAAAAGTATGGAGTAAACACACAGAAACAGTTCTGTTTAAAAGGCATTTTCAGAAGTTAGATGACTGGAAAGTACATTTGGATTGACAGGTAAGATCCAGCTTGATAAAATTCAGACTTCTGTCTCCTCAGTTTCCTTCACTCTTTCTGTCTGGCCCCCTCATTTTTTTTTTAATAATTTACAACACCACATTAAGAAAATTTGAAAACACAGTCCTTATCTACTGTGTTAAAGATGGTCAATATATGCAGCGTTTTGTTTTGTTTGCTTTCTCCACCACGAGACAAAATTTAGTCACTTACTGACATAAGTCACATATGTATAGAAACTCATGTATGAGGCTTACACTCAACCAATTATTTTTCTCTATGACATTGTTTGAGTATCAGATCCTAAACTCAGGTTCCTTGTTTCCTGTTTTAATTCATTTTCTCTTTCCTGGTATAGGTTTTATAACTTAAACTTGCATATCAGCGGTTATTGGTTTGCATTTTTAATTTCTGTACATTAAAATTATTTGTATTAGAAACTATTTGGTACTATTCTTTACAGATTATGTGAAATATCCCCCAGAGAACATTTATTTAAATACTTGGTTCCTAGCTATTTTAGTAGGAGATACACCCTTTAGATCTGTATCCTCACTGGAAGATAGCCCCTGAGTGTATGTCTTGAGACTTGTTAGCTAGCTTCTCTTTTTGTCCAAAGGTCTCTGCTTCTTGGCTAGCCTCATAAAACAAGCCATATGTAAGATATCAGCCCAAGACACCACCTTGCTTTCCCATCATGATGAATTTTACCTTTTCAAGTCAAAAATCGTGATAAGCCCTTTCTCAATTAAGTAGTTTCTATGGTGATATTTTGCTTGTGCTATCACAAATAAAGCTTACTTGAGGATCAAAGTGTGGAACAAGCAACTAATTAGCCATAGAGGCCAGGTAGTCATGGCACACACCTTTAACCCCATCACTCAGTGGGAAGAGAGAGACAGAACTCTATACAAGACTGATCCAGTTTAAAAGAGAAAGAGAGCCAAGCAGTGGTGGCTCACTCCTTTTAACCCAGTACATGGACTTTAATCCCAACACTAGTGAGAAAGTCACAGGACTTGAATCCCAAAACAAGTGAGGTGCAGACAGGAAGGGAGTGGTTGGGTGAAGGAGGCAGGAAGGGAACACTTTCAATCTGAGGACTTGTGACAGGATACCCCATTTGATATGATTTCATAGAGGTAAAAACTAATGGCTGCCTTCTCCGCTTCTCTGCTCTTTCAGCTTTCACCGCCAATATCTGACTCCAGGTTTTTATTATTAAGACCAACTAGAAATCACACTGGAAGTTTCTATCAGTTATTTTGTCTATGCAAAATAAAAGTAACTTAAGACACATATTATTTGGCACCATGTTAGATTTTTTAATTCTTTGGTTTCAGCAGCAGGTAGAAAAAATATGGTCTTTGAAGGGTAACTACAAGGTTTACAACACTCAATACACATGTGCTTAGGATAGTTTCATAAATATAGTAAAAATGTTTTAAACTGTACTAGTATTCCTCATGATTTAATTTACAGGCTGTTTTCTTAAGCATATGGAAGTTTGTATATGTGTATTTATGATTTTCCTTACAGTTGTCTTCTACATAGATAATCTGACAATGTTTAGATATTTTAAGTGGTCTTTAAATTCCATTGCTCATTACTTGATTGCCATACAATTGCACTTCCTAGTCATCACCATGAGTGACAGGATGTCAAGTGGAGGTATTTTAATACCAATAAAAATGGTAAATTATGTATCTTGATAGTTAATGAAATACTAATCAACAATTCTAAAAGCCTAGTGAATTTTACTGGCATTCACTTGTATTCTCTGAATGCATTAACTTGAATTCATTATATAATAAAATATGTATGTAATATATATATGAATACACATTATTTTAAAGATTTTTTGCTATAGAAATCAAATTTTATCATTTTGCATTTTTGTTTCTTAGGTAATAGAGTTTATCATACTTTAATTATTAACTTATATTTTCCAGTACTATACAGATCTTACCAATATTCTCTATTTGAAATAAAATTCTCATTCAGTAGACCATTCTCCAGTGAAAAGCGCATTATTATAGCTATAACCTTAATCATCTTATTGGTCATATCAAAAGTAAATGGCTAGCATGCTCCCATTTGTTAATTTCTGTTCTTAGTGGCTGTGTCATTGGTGTCACGTTCATAAAGCCTTTTCCCGTGCCATTGAGTTCAAGAGTCACTACCCACTTTCTCTTCTATCAGATTCAGTATATCTTACCTTATGCTGCAGTCTTTAATCTATCCGGAATTGAGTTTTTTTGTGTAAGTCTGTACTTATTTGCATTCTTCTGCGTGCAACCATCCCATTGGAAAAGCACTGTTTGCTGAAGATACTTGTTTTCCCCCGATGTATATTTCCAGCTTCTTCCTAACGAATCAGGAGTCTGTAGGTGTGTGGTCTTAAGTTTGGTTCTTATTCAACTTCATTAATCATATCTGTTTTTATTCTAACATCGTTTTTTTCTATAGCATAGTAGGACAACTTGAGATTCTGTATGATGAAGCCTCCAGTAGCACTTTCAATATTCGGAATCGTCTTAGCTATCTTATGATTTTAGTGTTTCTGTATGAGACTTAAAATCTTCCTTTCTGTGATCTGTTTCCAATTTCCCCTTCTCATCCTGAGACCTGTAGCAGACAATATGTAATAGCTGTTCTTCTCTGTGGCCATGCTTTCTGAAGTTCTCAGATCCTGGGTGTAGGAGGACAGAACAGGATGAAACAGGAAAGAAAACACAGTATAACCTCCTCATCCCATCCCTCTGTGTCAGTCAACAATGCCTGACTTCATTTGTTTTATATCTACATAAATGACAAAACAAATTGATCTTTACTTTGGTATTGCAGTTTCCCAAAGGTATATAGAATTAAATTAGCTGACCTTTGATCTCTTTATTTGTTTTATTACCTATACTTTCTGTACCCAGAGAAAGTAAATCCCTTGTATGCATACCTTTAGCAAATGAACTAGAGGTATGTTTTTAAAGAAGCCTTACAAAATCTGCAAGATAGATTCCCAAATGGTGTCACAGAAAGTTAACAAGTTCGCAAGTCATAAAATTCATATATCTCATAATTTAAGTCCTCAGTAATGTGCATGAAATTCCATAAACTTCACATATAAACTTGATGTATTTTTCTGGGCCAGATGTGCATGCCCAATGAAAAAGGACAAAGAAAATAAAATTTGATGCATCAGACTTCTGCTGGATTCATCTGAATGTTTTAGGTGACTAAGATCTCTAATTAATATCAATGTAACTCAACAAATTCATATCTCAGTTATTCTGGGAGTTTTGTGAGTTTGTCTGGCATGTAGATTAAATTGATTTTAAAATATGCATAGCTTTATTCATTTTTATGCAAGTTGACCAAATTACAAAGGAACACATATGTCTCAAGACTAACATTTGTTAAAGTTCTTGCATAAGTCAATGTTTTCTGGTCAAAACAAATAAAATCAAATCAAAAAGGATATTCACATTAAAAAGATAACAGTGTCTTTTGGTGCATTTTTTTCCCCTAAGTTTTATATCAGAGATACATATGAAGAGATGTTTGGAAAGAATTGGATCTGTTACTATTTGTAACAGATTTGTAAAAAATTGTATGCTTTTTTTCAGATTATAGATTTAATTTTATGAACTATTGTTTAAATATCTACATTAAACACAATGTATAGGGGCTGGAGAGATGGCTCAGAGGTTAAGAGCATTGCCTGCTCTTCCAAAGGTCCTGAGTTCAATTTCCAGCAACCACATGGTGGCTCACAACCATCTGTAATTAGGTCTGGTGCCCTCTTCTGGCCTGCAGGAATACATGCAGACAGAATATTGTATACATAATAAATAAATATTAAAAAAAATAAACACAATGTATATATTATCAATTCTTTAAAAGTTTGACAGCTTTATTATACATGAAAGATATCTACTAGCTTGTTTATTCCTTCAGCATACAAGTTCAAAATAGTTATACTTTCTTTATTGCATGATAATGAAATTTGGTGTTATAGTCAAAATACAAGTGACAACTGATTCATGAACACTTAATAACTTATTTTTTCACAATTGATTATACTATTTCAATTTTTATTATTTCGTCTTAGATAAACTTAAGAGTCTGTGGATGGACTTTCTTTTCTAGCACCACTCCCAAATATTGACACAGAGTCTTCTTATTATTTATGAAAGCTTAGCCAATAGCTTAAGTTTGTCCCACCAGCTCTTATAACTTAAATTAACCAATTTATATTAATCTACATTTTGCCTCATGGCCTTTTACCTCTCTTTCATCTTGCACCTCTTTTTTCCTCTCAAAGTCCGCTGGCATCTCTCCTGTACTTTGACTTATCTCCTTCCTCTCTTTCTCTCCTGGAATTCCCACATAACCTTCTCCTGCCTAGCTATTAGTCACTCAGCTCTTTATTGAACCAATAAGAAGTCATATTGGTAAAGACACATCTTCACAATGTACAAAAAGATTATTCAACAACATGATTCACTGCTATTTTAACACTTGTCCAATAGCCGGGCGGTGGTGGCTCACGCCTTTAATCCCAGCACTCGGGAGGCAGAGGCAGGAGGATCTCTGTGAGTTCGAGACCAGCCTGGTCTACAAGAGCTAGTTCCAGGACAGGCTCCAAAGCTACAGAGAAACCCTGTCTCGAAAAACCAAAAAAAAAAAAAAAAAAAAAAAAAAAAAAAAAAAAAAAAAAAAAACCAAAAAAAAAAAACAAAAAAAAAACAAAAAAAAAACACTTGTCCAAGTCTTTTAAAATGTAAATGTACCTCTACTATGTGAGAAATAATAAATATTGTTTATTTCTCATTGTGCAATAGAAAAATCATTTTAGCAACCCATCTGGTATAAATATGATAATTGAAATTATTGATTTATTATCTGTGATTATAAAAACAGTTGGAATACAAGGGTAATGAATTATTTTATCAAGTGTACCCTTCATCTTCATTTCACATGCAACATCCTCCCCTTGTAGGAAAATTGAAGTCAGTATGTTCATCATTCAATCTAGATATTTCAATTTGTAAATCAGGTGAATCTGAAAGCCTTAGGCTTTCTCTACCACATATAACAAAGCTTCTGAAAGTGTATGGATTTATCAACTTGAAGGTTATAAAATGTGTAATTGAATTAATTTATAGCAGTACTATTTATATGAAATTAGAATTAAATTAAAATTTAATTTATTACAGACTTGCTTATGTTTTACAAAATCCTCATTAATTTTTAATGACAAACCTACTAACCTATTATAATTTAACCAATAGGATTTTCTTTTAATTGCTTTCCTATTTCTTTTTTAGGGAATACATTAAGTTTTATTTTTTTTTCTGAAGAAAGATAGAATCTGATATTTTGATATCTATTCATTACTACATTTGGATTCAGGTATGTTTGTACTGAGGTCTTAGTCCTTCTGTCTGGGCATGTTATCAATAAATAATACCCAAGCTATACTATTTCATATCACAGTTGCAGCTGTATTATTGTAAGACTTTCAGTGATCTCAAGAAATTTTTGGTAGAAAGTACATTTTATTATTTTATAAAACCAGATTTATTGAGATGTGATACATATGTGTCATTCAGCTTACTGATTTCAATGTACATTTCAGTGTGTGGTGTAATCATAGACTCTGAAAACCAATATAATAATTACCTTACAACATTATCACAGATGACAAGTGACGGTCACTTTGTGTTTCATGCTCCCTCCAACTCATGACACTTCCATCCCAAACCCAGATTTCAGCAGTCACTTAATTTTCTATCTTCACCTATATTGGATCTATTTCTTTTTGTTTATGAGGTTATAATATAATTACATTTATTCCTTCCCATTCCACTCCAGAAAGGCTCCATTAAACCCCGTATCACCCTCTTTCAAATCCATGACCTCAATTTTACCTGTATGTATGTTTTCAGGACTGATCATTTGGTACAGGATAACAAATTGGTGTGCTTTTGCTCTGGGGGAAGACTTATTTCGTTAGCTTTCAGAATTCCTTAGTTACCTGGAGTTCTTTGTGTAGATCTGAGGTTCTCTGGGCTCTTCCCAGACCACTTTGACAAGTCTGTCGCTGTCCTCCTCATTCATCTCGTATGTGGAATCATATTGGTGAGACTCTATGGGTGGAGCTTCTAGGAGACACAACCTCACATCAAACTCCTTGATCTCCTGACTCCTACAATCTTTTTGCTTCTTCTTCTGTAATGATCCCTGAGCTTTAGGGGTGGGAGTTTTTGTAGATGTGTCCATTGCGACTGGACTCCACAACTCTGCATGTTGATTGCTTGTGGTCTTCTGCAGTGGTCTCTGTCTATTGCAACAAGAAGCTTCCTTGATGAGGGAGAAGACTGCATTAAATCCCTTAAGCTTTGATAAATAATGTCCTTTCTTCCTTTCTACAAATGCTAGGTTCCCTGTATTAATCACAGTGCGACTTCTTACACAAACCTAGAGAACACTAAGTTAAGTAAAATTCGTGAGGCCCAGACATACAAATAGTGTTGATCTCATTCATACCTGAAATTCTTAACAAATGATGTCAGAAAAGGAAACATTTTGAAAATAAGGAATTCATCTGAGCATATTAGAGTTAATCTGTAGCAGTGCTTCACAATAGGAACATACAATTAAATACAACTCTACACCTGGGAATTTCTCTTTTAGGCTCAGTCTATGGTAATCCATGTAATTATTCATACACATAATTTACGTGGTCCATTTATTTATGGAGCTTTATGTGTGAAATGGCATTTAAATTAGGGAAGTTATTTGTATGAATTTAGAGCTATGAAAAGTAAAAAGGGAGTTTCCCTGAGTGTAAAATTTTGCTATTCTCAGTAGTTTTTGCATCAACACTTTTTATTGTAAAAAGAATTCTTGGTGTTTTTATAGTCAATTGTTATCTTTCCTTCAAAATATCAGCATGTAACTATATTTTAGTCACTAAAATTAACATATGTACTAAGCACTATAGTTTATTATGTATTATTTTCTTTAACAGACTGCATGTCACAGGTTGATTTTTGGAAATAACTAAGACAGAAATATAAAGTAATATTAAACAATTTTTCATCGAATTTAATAAGACTTTAAGATACATAACATAAGACAGGCATAAGTGAGTAATAGGTGAATTTTTTTTTCTCGCCCCATCCCCCCTCCCCCCATCCCACTCCACCCCTATGTTCCCATTTTTTGTCCGGCAATCTTGTCTACTTGAAGTATCCAGGAGGATAACTATATGTTTTTCTTTGGGTTCACCTTCTTATATAGCTTCTCTAGGATTTTTACAAATTATAGGCTCGATGTCCTTTATTTATGGCTAGAACCCAATTATGAGTGAGTACATCCCATGTTCATCTTTTTGAGCCTGGGTTACCTTAGGTGAATTTTTAAAAGATTGATTTCTTAAAATTTTTTCTCTTTATAGTTAACAAACTGAATATTATTTTCTGAAACAAATTAAAATAATTTCGTATTTCTATCATTCTAAATTTAAAACACACCCTGAAATAAAAGACAAATACTGCTACCTCTGGTGTGGAAACTTTTTCAGCCAATAGCCTTTAAGATACTGGCCCACTTTGGGTGTGATCTCATGTACTACAAATCCAGATATAAAAGTACACACAGGCCCCTTGGCTGTTGGATTCAGTTCCAGTTCCCAGAGCACGCAGAGGACTGTGGATCACTAATCATTCTGTGAGTTTACTCCCTAATCAATAAAACTTTATTATACTCCATTCTGGGCTGGTGTGAAACTATTAGATACCACAACAGTTTGGTGGCCACAAGGCCAGAGTACACGCCATTCCTGGACCCTGCCCAGAAGGTCTGTGGCCTTCTCCCACCCCACACAGCTAACTACCCATCTGATGCACACCTGCACACTGTTTGGCTGGCCCACTACATGGCTACTTGGCAATTTCCCTTATTTTCCTCTGTGTGGCTTGATACCAGCTACACAGGTATTTTCTTGTTTTTTAGTATGTGCATGAGAATATATGTGCATATCTGTGTATGTGTACATAAGTGTATATATGCATGTGTATGCACTATTGTGTGTGTATATGTACATGTGTTTGTACATGTATATACATGTATATAAATACAGTGTAAATGCATGTTGGTATTTACTTCTTTGACCTTGTGTTTATGACTGATTGGTGATGTTTAAATAATGTATTTGTTCATTAATTCTATTAAGTTCAATTATTGCCTCATGTATTGTGAATTTCTTTAAACAAATTTGTATGTCATTTTCTCTTTTCTTTTTAAGTAAAGATTTGGGAAATGTCTTATTTTGTGTGTGTGTATATATATACATATATGCATACACAAACATATGCAATATATATGTTGGTCGTTCGTTTGTTTTATTTTGTTTGGATAGGGTCTTTCTATGTAGGCTTTGCTATACTGGAACTTACTGTGTATACCAGACAGGCACTGAAATTAAAGCATTGCAACATATTAATTTCAAATTTCACTGGTTATTTCTCTTTTTCACCTTGTTTTGAGACAGATCCTCTTCTGTTTCTCTTGGTGCACTGTGCTGGCTTCCCAGCTTCTGAATAATTCTTTTGTCTCTGCCTCCCATCTCATTCTAAGAGTTCTGGAATTATAGAAGTTTTTTGGCTTTACACATACGTTCTCAAGATTGAACTCAGTCTTTCAGACTTATTATTAAGCCCTGTGTGTGTGTGTGTGTGTGTGTGTGTGTGTGTGTGCATGTGTGCAAATCTGTGCATGCATATGAAATGGTACGTATGCAAACAAATTAATTTAGCTTCTAAGAGTTCCACAAAATCATATAGTTCAAATATTCAAGTTTTCAGCACCTCAAAGGAAAGTGGACTTTATGAATGAATTACAGATCATATAAAATAGACATCAGAATATAAGGAGAAATTTAAGAGGTTCTTTAGCAAAAGAGGTTTAGAGAAATATACAAAGAAGAAAAAATACCAAATTATCGACAAGTTGGAGCCTTAGAATGCTGGCTACCCACAAATTAGAGAATACTTTGATTCCCTTGTTTGTTCCTGGACATTGTCTGCATAGCTGCTATGGCTGTGGGCATCACATGAGTATTCCTAGTTTTGATCTGAATGTATGTGTGAAGTCCCACTGTTAGCTCAGCTGTCACTGTTGGTCAGGGATTGGTTACTGCTGTGGGGGACACTGGGAAGTGCTGGTACATGCAAGTCCACAATTATCGGCATTTACTTCAGATCAAACAGGTAGCGTAACTAAAATCCGAAGTGTCCACCTACAAGCCAGTTTCTGACTGTCTCTACCTTCCTATCAGAAAAGCTGCTACTGTACAGCATTCGAAATGTGTTCAGAAGGAGAGAAGAGAGCATGAGTAACTATCCCTACTATTGATTTCCCTTCTTTCTTTTAATATTAGTTTAATAATTACTTGTAAGTTTTTGGAGAATGATTAAAATTGGCTTTAGTACATTTTTTATTCTAACAATTAACTTGACCAACACAAAAATAGCAACAATTAAAATCCAGTTGCCTTTGAATCTTGATTTTATATAATTGAGAATTTTGATTGAAATTCATAAAGAAAATGAAGACATTTTCATAAGTAATTTATCTTATTTGATTACAAACGGTGACATAATAAAGAAACATAAGAAAGTCATGCAGTTTTTGCATTGAGAATGAATATAGGAAGATGCAAAGATATTTTGGCTGATGCTGAGTTGGAAGTGCTAATAATAATTTATTTGAAAATGTCCTATAAAATTGTTCTGGTGATTCAAAGGAGTGAAAGAAAATGTTCTATAACATAAAACAAATATTTGAGATAGAAAATTGAGACTCAATGTCAATGAGGCTTTTTTCAAAGAAGATAGCTGCTGTAAATGCCTCTGAATCTCCCCATCTCTGTGAATTATACCTTAGGATTTCAAATGCACTAGTAGTCGAGTATAAAGCCTTCTTGATAGATAAACTATACTTACTAAAGTACCACACATTTACATGGAGTTTATAATAGTTTGAGTCTAAAAAACTGATAAACATAGTTACTAAAATAATTTCTGAGAGAAAACTAGAACACATTGTTAAAATAATTAAAATGAGTCTTCACACCCCACAGAACTGCCCCTTAAATTCACCTCAGAGAAGTCTCTGTGCCTTCCTTTATGGCATCTCTGTTTGCTCTAGAACATCTTGTTCTGCATGCCTGCTGTCACAATGGGCATCTCATGGAAACACAAGATAGAACTGAACATGTGTGTGCCAGTTCTGCTCTTACCCTTGATGGTTCTTTTTGTTCATAAGAACAGACATTGTCAGAATGCACAGGTTGTAATGTGTCACTAGAAAGACATATACAATGTTTCTATATGGAATTTTCTTATATTTTTATATGTTCTGATGCTTTGTGGAAACAGATAGAAAATTTCTCCCCAGTTTTCAACAAAACTAGACAAACTTGCTTTTTCATATGTATATTGCTTTATTTTAGAAAAAGTATTTATAATTAATTTTACACTCACCTACTTATCACATGTGTGTCCTTGCCTCCTTGTGTGTGTGTGTGTGTGTGTATTTGTATATGTATGGGAATTCTTGCATCACAGTACATGTGTATGCATAATTCTCTCTCTCTCTCTCTCTCTCTCTCTCTCTCTCTCTCTCTCTCTCTCTCTCTTTCTTCCTCTCTCTCTCTCCTCACCCCTCTCTCTCACATGTGGGTTCCATGAATTAAACTGGAATCATCAAGATTGGTGGCAAGTACCTTAACCAACAGATCTATCTCACAATCCTGTTTTTTTTTTCATGTTTTATTTTTTTATTTTTTTTCCTCATTTTTTTTTATTAAAGATTTCCATCTCCTTCCCTCCTCCTCACACTTCCCTCCCCTCCCTTCCACCCATACCCCCACCTCACCCCTCTCCAAGATAAAGAGCCATCAGGGTTCCCTTCACTATGTTAAGTCCAAGGTCCTCCCAGCTCCCCCTAAGTCCAGGAAGGTGAGCAACCAAACTGACAAGGCTAACAGTGAGCCCATCCATGCTGTAGAGTTCATGCTCATTGCCGTTGTCCTTGGTTTCTCAGTCCTCCTCCAACGTCCTAAGAACCTTCACCTGGCATCGGATGGAGAAAATTACAGAGCCCCTCATAGGAGCACCGGACTGAGCTCCCAAGGTCCCGATGAGGAGCAAAAGGAGGGAGATCATGAGCACAATCCTGTTTTTTATTCTTGTTTTTGTTTTGTTTTGGTTTGGGTTTTTTTTTTTTTTTCTTTTTTTGGTTTTTCGAGACAGGGTTTCTCTGCAGCTTTTTTAGAGCCTGTCCTGGACCTAGCTCTTGTAGACCAGGCTGGCCTCGAACTCACAGAGATCCGCCTGCCTCTGCCTCCCGAGTGCTGGGATTAAAGGCGTGCGCCACCACCGCCCGGCTTGTTTTGTTTTTTGTTTGCTTGTTTGCTTTGTTTTTCTTAATGGACAAGCATTCAATACTAGAGTCAACCTTTATAACCAAGTATTTTGGGAAAACATTGAAAATTAAGCAAAAGAACAAAGCAAAGAGAAACAAAACACCCTCCAAGAATTACATGGAGTGCCAGTAAGCTGAGTATCTGCAATCATAGGACATACTGCCCGGCAAACCAGAAGCACTAGTTATTTTCCTAAGAAGTTGGAAACAGTTCATTGTACTTAGTGGATATAGCAATTCTAGAGGCTGAAGATAAAATAAGGAAGAGGAATAAGCTTGCCACATCAACTGTTCCATCTCTCCAGTCACCTGCTCTGCTTAGTGGGGGAAGGGAATCAAATCCCAGTTGTTCCCACTCATGTCGTGGCAGCTCTCCTACAGGCTGTTGGAGAAGTATATAGCCATTCTAGGCCCTGAGCTTTGTTGCTGGGTTTGGTGGTTTACATCTACAATGCTCTGGAGAGACATCCAACCATGCACTGCCTTCTTGGCTCACACTTTTGTACTACCAAGTGTCTTAGGATTCTATTAATTTAAGATCTTGAAATAGAACTGGGCAGCTGTTCTCAGATGCATCTAGGCTCAGCACTCTGAGATGCTGAAGTCTTGTCAAAATATTTTGACTTTCGGCTTTCTTACCCTCAATTCCCTTACCTTGAAATTGGTCAAATGCTTTTCACACCCTTGTCAACAGGACATAGCCAGGCAGTGTTCCCTGTGTAACTCTGACATGCATCTGGGATTCAGAGAAGCAATGTAGCCATGCGTTCTCAGCCTTAAAAAATATATCTAACATCCCATAGGCACTGTGATGTGCCCTTTTTTAGCTTTCAAATACTTACATCTATATTCAGCCTCTTGGACTCATACAGCAGACATATTATACCTAAACCTGCTAGTGACTTCTTGAGAGCCAAGAAAGTTGCCTGTCCCCTGGCAGTGTGGTTGCATTCAGCCCGAAGTCCAGTCCACTGAGACACCCTCAAATACTGCAGATGCTGAGAATGTACATGGACACTTAGCTAAGGGTGGCTTTACTAATAAGAAATAACTTTAAAGAGTTCATATTCACCATTCTAAAGACACTAAGTAAAAGATTAAAAAACAAAATAACAGCAAAACATGCATTTTCCACAAACTCATATTACCATTATTTCTCAAGGACAAAATAACAATATTTACTATGTATTCTAAAATAAAAATATGTTGATTGATCATCAAAGGAAGTCCTGTTTGAGGATAAGCACAAAATTAATATTATAATTCTAAAAGTATTTTATGGTTTGTGATATAAGAAAACATTTGGTACTTAATTAAAATGTAATTGTATTTGAAAGTAAAGTCATCTAACCTTTTATTATACCTAATTTCTTATAATATTAGTCTATTTAGGTTAAAAATTATGCTTTAACTATGAGTTCACTCATTCCATTGATCTTGCCTTATTCAAAAGCAAGTAATGACTGGCCAACTTTTTGAAGTCTCCAGCAATTTGGGGAATAATTAGAGGAATGAGAATTAAAAAAAAAAGAAAGGAGAGAAAATGACTCACAGGTAAAATACTACATTATAACGAAGCATAAAGTTGGCCATATATGGTTTAGCCTTTTCTTTTTAACCTTTATTAGTTGTGAATGATTTAGATTTGATAAAACAATTCTATATATGTCTCCTAAGCAGGGACTGAAAATAGCTACTGATGGTAGCAGGAGAACAAGTCACACTCCACTGATGTACAGATCCTGCTGAAGGAGCTCCTGCTTGTGAGAGTATAATCCAGTCTCTGCCAACATTTTTAGGTTTTGTGATCTACAGCATCTTTTATAATTATGTAATTTTTGTAATCTTGCCAACCTCACCATTATAAGATGCCTACTCTCTTAATTTAGTCTGGAAATTAGTTGGCATGGATTCCTCTTCTCTATTAAAATTTCCTATTATTTTTCAGATTCATTAAGTTTAATCAGCACTAGATTAATGTTAGTTCACTCAACTTTTTCTTTTGATTTTTCTTGAGTTTGAATAGTTTTCAGCAAAAATTTCCATACTTCATCATACATCATAATATTAATGGAAACTCAGTGCGCAAGATTAATATAATAGGATAGACTTTTATAATTTCCTTTTTAAATTTTTTCATATATTATATATTGCATCTCCACCAAGCAAGAGTCTGCCCACTTCACTATCCACCAGCTTCATGCTCTCCCTTTCAAACAGAAATGAAAACACAAAAATCAGATTTTAAACCAACCAAAAAAAACCATAGAAAAATAAAGTATCAACTACTCTTGGGCATGGGGTCTGCCTTGAAGTGTAGTTAATATACTCAGTGAAACTCCACTGGAGAAAATTGATTTTTTCCTTCCCCAGCGGGTAACAGTAGATAATCGCTTCCTGAGTAGGAGAGGGCCATTGAGTCATTTTTAGTAGTAATAAGATGGAAAAGTTGTTGCAAACAAATGGACCCAAGAAGCAAGCAGTCAAAAATATTTTTAATATCTAAAAATTAGACTTTAAACCAAAACTCATCAGAGACCACATACGCATTTAAAGGAACAATCCACTAAAAGGATACTATACTTTTAAAAATTTATGCACCAAATTCAGTGGAGTACTCAAATTTACTAGAGTCTGGCACGTACTGATGAGGCTAAACCCTGTCCTTGTACCTTCTGTCCCTGCTCACCAATTTCAATAAATTCCTCAAGATTTTCAAATCCTTTTAATATTGCCTCTTGTAAAGTCTGAATCTCCTGTCCAGCGTTCTGTTTTAATGCCTTCACTGAGGATCCCAAAGTATGAAACTTGTCCAGTAAAGATAACACTTCATCCTTGGACATAATTTTGATTTCATGCATATTACCTTCCTGGAGATATATCTTGTCCATTAATTTATCATCATTTTTCAAAAGAATCCAATTGTTAAATTCAACATCACAAATTCTTTCAGATAATTTTGTCAAATTGATGCTATCCCTCTCCATACTATTGAACTATTTTTAATGAGATTATATTGAAAACAAAACTAATTCCTAGAATCAAATAAAGGAATGTATAAAGAAAATCTCATAAGCCTTTCAGAATACTTTTCATAGAGTAATCAAAGTGGTTATTGAATTCCTGGATAGTTATCTTATCAGTAATTTTTTGTAGTTTTTCAGATCCTACCTGTTATAAGGCAATTACAATGAATTGCAGTAGGTGTAATAATTGTTATCAGCCAGCAGGTGTCAGAGTTGCAACCACGCGGTCGAAATGCTAGCAGTAGTGAACAGCATGTGCTGCTTACTTAGGTACTGAAAAGTATTCTTTTTTTTTTTTTAGGCTGGAATGGTGGTACACATATTATTTATTTATTTATTTACTTATTTATTTATTTATTTATTTACTTATTTATTATGTATAGAATATTTTGTCTGCAGGAAAGAGGGCACCAGATGGTTCTGAGCCACATGTGGTTGCTGGGAATTGAACTTAGGACCTTTGGAAGAGCAGGCAATGCTCTTAACCACTGAGCCATCTCTCCAGCCCCCTGAAAAGTATTCTTGTTTATCAAATTAAGAGGAGTTATCAAGGCAATCAAATGATTCTGAGAGTTCAGGCCCAGGCTGTGGGAATAGCAGGCAGCAGCATGTGGATTGGCATGTAATGCACAGAGAGGCAGTTTGTGTGTTGCAAGCAGGGAGTGCTGAGCAACAGCCTGCTGTATCTGAAGGCTGGCTAGAGCCGCCGTGGGCGTGAAAGTCAGTGCCCAATGTGCCAAGCAGCTGGTGGATCAATCCCAAAAATATAGACTGGTCCACACGTTTGGATGCCAGGTGATGATGGAACTTACAAAATAGTCCCAGAATTACATATAATAGAGGGCTATTTATTTAGGGGAGACTCACAGATCATTGTTCGAGATCATAGTCTTCTGTACAAATGGGGAAAAGGCACCAAATCTAGCAGCCGAAAGTGAGAACCAGAAGCAAGAGAGCAAGTGCATGCTTTATAGCTGCATTTATAGTATAAGAGACCATGCCCAAGTGGACTGGTATCTTAAAGGGTATTGACCAAAGGAACTCCCACAATAATTAAGCAATGACAATATTCCCTCCCTTATTATATTAATTAACCTTGAATTGAGCAAAATCTCTCATAATTTTACTTGATTTGTAGATTGTTTTCCTCCTAACTAGTAAGATCTAGTTAAAACAGACTGTGTGTTACAGTAACTAAAACTACTAGGCCTTATGTCAGAAAGGACAATTTTTAAGACCCTAACACCATTATACCCAAACATGATCTGACTTAATTTTCTAATATGAAGAGAAGATAGCAATAGATTTCCCTTGGGTTTGATATAATAAATGCCATTAGAGACACTACAGGTAAAATTCCTAATGTTGGTTCTCAGTACCTAGTTAATATCCATAGACTCCTTTATGCAGATAAACTAGACTAAGAATCACTTCCATTCCTTGGTTGGAATTGGGGCTAAATTATTTGACAAAATGCAGATGTTAAACTTCAACATGTTCTGCTAATCAAAGCTATTTGCTATGCAGCAAAACAGACAATGGAGTGATGTGGGGTTCCTCTCTGTATGCTGTAAATATGTTTTATTACCACTGGTTAATGAAGAAGTATGGCAGGGCAGAATAGAGTCTGGTGGAAACTCTAAATATAGATATATAAAGAGAGTAGGCAGTGTCAAAGGGGTGCCATGTAGCTTCCAAAAGAAAAGGATGCTGGAACCTTACTGATAGGCCACAGCCTCATGGTGATACACAGATTAAAAGAAATGGATTAATTTAAGGTTTAAAAGTTAACTAGAAATACACCTAAGCCATTGGCCAAACAATGTTGTGATTAATATAGCTTCCATGTGATTATTCGGATCTGGGCAGCCAGGAAATGAACAAGTACTCTCCAGCTACAGTGGAGGAATTATTGGTTTGAAACAATTAAAAATCTTCAAAAAAAATTAAAACAAACAATTAAAAAATTTTCAGTGGAACAGTTAACAAAATCATGTTCAAATGTGATTGGGATGTTTGCCATCGGCTCTTTTGCCACATGTCAGAAATAGTTGAGATAACCACTGAAAATGTTGGTTGAATTTGCCTCACAGTTTTAGTGGGTTCACTTCATAATCATATAACCACATTGTTCATCCCTGTGGCAGGACACTACACTTGAGAGGAAACATGTGGTGGAGGAGGACTTCAAACAGTTAGAGACAGAGGGCTCCAGAACCCCAATATCCCTTTACACTGAGAGACTCCAGTGATCCAGCTCCCAATTCCTGAAGGTTTCACTACTTTTCAACAGCAACACAGAAAAGGAGACTTTGTCAGATATTTAAGTCTTAACTGTAATGCATTTCCTAAATGCATGGCTTTTTAAAGATTTATTATACATGTGTTTCCTAGATGCATAATTTATTAATTCATATTCTAGTCAAACTTTTCTAGACTGAAAACAACTTTGTTTTATATCGCTTGATTTTTGTTAAATCATTCAAGTTTTGGAGAACATTACACACATTCATCCAGTTTCTAGAGTTATTTTCTATAATGTCTGGTGACCTGAACAGTTATCTCACACTTCCTAGCTTCAGAGCCTTTGGATTAAGCCGGGATTTATATAAAATAGGAATTTTAAGCTTATAGTCACAAATAAGTCCTCCTTTACTATAATTCCTAAAAGGCCTCAATGTTTCTTTTTGTAAAATAAATGTTGAGTTTATAGTAATATTCCTCTAGTTCAAACTAATCTACACTAGATTCATCTGCCTTAGTTATGAGTAGCAAAATTAAGTTGTTTTTTTCCTGGTTAAATGCTCTCTTTCTCCTAATCTACTCCAGTTCTTCTCCAGACTCTTTATGTGTCCTTTCTACAGCATTTCACCTGCGTATCCTCTGATGTCTTAATTACATGCTATGCTATAGTACTGACCAACGTATTTTAATTTCCAATTCCCTAGTATAAAATATAAATAAAATATTTTCTTAGGGAGCCATTCTTTCCCTATGCTTGACTTTATTAAAATCTTTTAATGGTACAAATGACAGTGATAACTAAATTTTTACAATGAATATTTCACTTCATTTGTCAGTGACTCACTCACTTGTCAGTGACTAATAAATTTAATGGCTCTTTCAGGTAACTGATGAGTATTTTCTAACTGATTAATTTAGTGATCATGTGACCATGCGTCTGTAGCCTTACTTCTAATCAATAGCAGAAAATTTGCCATTGGATAAATTTTCTTATAATATTACCTGAGGATTAAAAACCCTTCACAAATAGTTTATTCAAGTACACAAACGCAGAAAATAAAAAGTCCTGGTAGGAAAAGTGCAGGCGATGCTTAGATGACCACTGCACATCCCTGCGACTGTCCACCAGTTGTTCCTGAGCTCAGAACAAGACTTTGAAACACTTGATCCATTGGTCTGAACATGCACATCCCTGTGATTGTCCACCAGATACACCTGACTTTGGAGGAAGGCTTTGGAGATACTTAATCAGGTATATTGTGAGGTTTCAAAGCCACAGTCTTTGAGAGGCTTCTACAAAATATTAAAGAAATATGTATGATCTCAAAAATCAATAGTAAAAGTTAATAATTTATAAAGTTTGTTAACAAGGTATACATTTGTTAATTAATAGCACTAATTCCCAATATTAAACATTATGAGCTTTAAAACTTCAAGACTAATTTTTAAATCCTTCAAGTGTCTTTTAAAAATTATTTTAAGATCTGAAGTATTTTCCGTCTTTCTCACTTTGCCTTGGCTTCTCTTTTCTTCACCATATTTCTGTGTTTTATATCTTTATTTCAGAAAAATAGGTAAATTTTACTAGTTTATCTCTGTTTATATGTATTTTAAAGGAAACATTTAAATCAAAATTTATGTTTTGATTTTACTTATTATTTCATCTAGCTTGTAAATTTAGTAACTCTTCTCTCTAAGAAATTTTAAGTTTAATTTATTCTCTTATTTTTTCTATTGATTAGTACAAATTTCCTTATTTTGCAAGGAAGTCAGGACTGCAAAGGGTGCGCCCACCCACTGAGAAGGTGGGGCTGATCTAATGGGAGCTCACCAAGGCCAGCTCGACTGGGACTGAAAAAGCATGGGATCAAACCAGACTCTCTGAACCTGGCAGACAATGGGGGCTGACTCAGAAGCCAAGGACAATGGCACTGGGTTTTGATTCTACTCCATGTACTGACTTTGTGGGAACCTAGTCTGTTTAGATTTGCACCTTCCTAGACCTGGATGGAGGGGGGAGAACCTTGGACTTCCCACAGGGCAGGGAACCCTGACTGCTCTTTGGACTGGAGAGGGATGGGGAGGGGAGTGGGGGAGGGAGAGGGAAATGGGAGGAGGTGGAAATTTTTAATAATAAAAAATTAAAAAAAAACAATAAAAAATGATAAAATCACCCAAGTGATTAAAGGCGTTTGGTTTTTATAAAAATACTGTCTTTAGTTTGGCACAGATTATACCTGCATTTCCTTTTATTAAAGGAATAGCTATCTAAATTATACTTTTGTTTTCTACGTAGCTTTACTTTGTGTGTACAAATGTATGTTGAGCACTTTGTGCTCAGAAACAGTAAAGGATATATCCAACTGACTTCCATCTTTGGCCTTGTTATTTCTATCTTCCTCGTAGTTTGCCTGATAACTTTACCTTGTAACCTAAGGGAGTGTGAGAGTCTAGGGCTTGGGCTCAGAGGTAAGCACAACAACAAACATCATAGAGTCATCATAGAGTACATGCATTTCCCTGAAAGATTTCTTAACAGTGGTGTGAATACTTTAGAACCTATAACTATATTCTAGCTACATGTTCTTATTTCAATAAATCCTAACAATGTCTTGTTAGCAAATTATTAAGAAATTCCTCAGTATTATTATCAACACACACACACACACATACACACACACACACACACACACACACAAACACATGTAAGGACAAATCAATAGTCATTTAAAATAAAGTATTTCCTTTTTGTGAGAAACATTATAAACATTCTATTTTCCTTTGAACTTTTTGAAGGCTTTGTTTTGGTTAGCTTTTAAGTACTTCCTAAATATTTTCTTCAGATCAATAAGTAGAAAACTTATTATTTTTATATCCACAAATAGTTTATGTTTTTATTATATAGGAATGTTATCCAGGCTGCTCTGATTCTTAGTCTGTTTCTCAGGTATTAATATTCATATGACCTTCTTTATTTTGCTAAAATGCAAATTCTGATGTTAGTAGGTATGAAGTTGGATAATCTGCATTTTAAGCAGGCCCACAGGTAATGCTCGAGGCTCTACAGGGTGCATCACAGATAATTTAGGTATGCACACTGTGTTCTGCCAAACTTATCTTTTACAGATCCTATAAATGCAGCCATCTTCTGTGTTTTGGATAAATATGCTAGGGACTAATCATTATTTTCTCCCTATTTTTTGAACTTTTTAAAATGTGCATGAATGTCTACCTTATACTTTTGAGTTAAGGAAATTTTCCAAATAATTCTACATTTCTTTTTGATATATAACAAAGGTTTTTAAAATAAAGTTTCAGATTTTTCCATCATTGATTTATTATTATTATTATTATTATTATTATTATATGCTAATGGTCACACCACTTATTTTCTTTCTACTATCTTTACTGAACATACCATGAATGCATGAGATCTACAAATTTGATTCCATCTTTCCAACTGTTTCTAAACAACCCAAGATTTTTATGTGAAATTTTTTGTGTGTGTGCCTGTGTGTGTGTGTGTGTTTATGTGTGGATTAATTTATGTGTTGCTTTACAGATACATAGAGGTAAAAGTTTATTTTAGGTGTCTCCCTCAAGAGATCTCCATTTAATTTTGTAGGTGGGATACTTAGGAAACCAGGAGCTTACTGACTCTGCTTGGCTGATTGACCACCTGAATTATTTCCCTAGCTTATTTATAACTATTTTACTTCTTCAAGTTGTCATTTCTTTTCTTGTTCTTCTTTTTTTCTTCTGTGAAGTTGCTGATTTAGACATGTTTCTTTGTCATTATTAGTCCTGATTATATGAAGCCCAAATGGTAATATAGAAACTACAGTCTTTGCACACTTAAATAAAATAGTATTATTGTCTTTTTGGTGACAATTTCTAAGCATCACCAAGATACATTGGCTATTGTTATTTAATCACAGATTTGGAGATTTAAAAAGAGCTTAATTCAACCTTTATCATCTTCTTCACTCCCTAGCTACAAAGATTGCCATCAGTTTCTACCCTCCCTGATCTTGAAACCAAAGGTATTTAAAGACAGCATATTTCAAAGCTGCTACATTCAGCTCCTGTCTAGAGTCTTCCACCTGTTGGTAAAATGGGAGCACTGTCTTCACTCTCTATTCTGTGTTTCATTGGGTCTTCTTGGGGAATTGGGACAAGAGGCTCCTTGCTGGATTAATATGTTAGGGTGCATATGAAGTGATAACACCTTAGGTTTATAAAGAGCTTCTTTTTATATGTATTGACTTAGACTATCATGAGCATAGTTTAAAAATCTCATTGTAAGTAAGGACTCCTGAGGAAAAAACATTTGTTTTTAGCCTTGTACCGGGCTAGCTTATGTTTGCAATATTATGTCTGTTAACTGTTTTACCTTCTTGCTTGCTCTCTTAGGACAGATTAAGTGTTATAGCCCCATTTTTGGATAATTCTCTGGGTTTCTGTTTTTTACTTTGTTAAAATACATACATCCTTTTTCAGGGCCAAGGGAAGATGGGGAGAGAAAAGCGTGAAGGGGAGAATGGGGGGAGCTCGGAGGAATGGGATGCTTGGGATACAGGAAGGGTGGATATGGGAGCAAGGAAGCATATACCTTAATTTAGGGAGCCATCTGAGGGTTGTCAAGAGACTTGACTCTAGAGGGGTTCCCGGGTTTCCAGGGAGACGTCCCAGCTAGTTCCTTGGGCAGCTGAGGAGAGGGAGCCTGAAAAGGCCAGTTCCTATAGCCATACTGATGAATTTCTTGCATATCACCATAGAATCTCCACCTGGCGATAGATGAAGAAAATGACTGAGCCCCACATTGTAGCACCGAACTGAGCTCCCAAGGTCCTGATGAAGAGCAGGAGGAGAGAGAACATGAGAAAGAAAGTCAGGACCGTGAGGGGTGCGTTCACCCATGGAGACGGTAGGACAGAACTAGCGGGAGATCACCAACTCCAGTTGGAATGGGACTGATGGAACATGCGACCAAACCGGACTCTCTGAATGTGGACAACGGTGGGGGCTGACTGAGAAGCCAAGGACAATGGCGCTGGGCTTTGATTCTTCTGCATGGACAGGCTCTGTGGGAGCCTTCTCAGCTTGGTCGATCACCTTCCTGGACCTGGGGGGAGTTGGGAGGACCTTGGTCTTAACATAGAGTAGGGAACCCCGATGGCTCCTTGGCCTGGAGAAGGAGGGAGGGGGGTATGGGTGGAGGGGAGGGGAGGGAAGGGGGAGGAGAAGGGGAGGAGATGGAAATTTTTAAATATAAAAAATAAACCATATAAAAAATAAAAAATAAAAAAGGAAATTCATCAGTATTGCTATAGGGAAGGAATGGGGTATGGGTGGAGGGGAGGGGAGGGAATGGGGAGGAAGAGGGGAGGAGATGGAAATTTTTAAATAAAAATAAAATAAACCATAAAAAATTAAAAAATACATCCTTTTTCATTTGCTTTCATCTGTGATACTGATACAGAATGTTGAAATATGCAACTTACAAGACTGACATTTGGTTATTGAATGACATAAGAAAAATAGCATATTAAAATTGTGTGTCTTCTAGTGCATAGATCTTCAGGGAACTGAATGCCGAGATTAATGTGTTTACTGTTCTTTTCTAATTCAAGATTTCTTTAGCAATGCCTGAGAGAATAGAGCAAAGAAATTAAATTTTCAACCTTGTAGAGCGCTAAATTCTATCTGGTTTAAAATTCAGAATTATAAAATTGAAATTACTTTTGCTCTAATGTTGCTTTTAACATTGAGAAAATTAATAATAACATACATTTAACAATGTTAGTTATGAGATAATGCCCAGATAGATTTTGACCTTTTATCTAGTATAAAGGATACCCAAATTTCAAAATAATTTAAATATGTCATACACAGGTTAGATTTTGAATATTTACATAAAATTGTGATGTAGTTTACACTTGTGTACTGAGTTTCCTCATTGCCATTTCTATATGTATATACACATTCAGAAACACAGTGTCTGTTCATGGTACCTTGCAGCTTCATTTGTAATGATTGTGAACTTTACCTCCTTGGACAACAAATAGAGTTGAGATCAGCATACTATTTTGCTGTTTGAACAATTCTAGATTTCTGAGTATCCTTTCTTCTCACTGTAACTATGATTACATCAAAGACACTTGCATTTTGTAGATATTTTCACTTAAATGCATTGAACAAATGCATTTAACCTAAAGGTGTATTCCAAAGTACATCTAAAAGTCAATGTTTCGTAACACAGATGGGGAAAATTGCCAAGGCAACAGACATTCTCATGCCAGGCATTATCTTTGACAATATTTAGACATTTAAAAAATATTAATGAGTTATTTTATAGACTATCTCTCTTGGAATTGGACTGATGTTTTCTATGATGTTCTAATGTTAGGAAATTGAAGGGGTAAACACCACAGACATAAATTCCTATTCCTATCATATCTCATCAATAATACACACGCTCAAAATAACATTACTGAAGCTAATCTTGGCTGAGCTGGCCTTCACCATGTTTGGCCAATATTTTTTTTTTAACTGATGCTTCTCCTTTTCACAGTATGTCATCTAGGCAGAAGCACCTTGGTGCAGCCATTGTGGGGAAGATGAAAGGTTATGCCACCACTGCCCAGCTCTATGTTGTTTTTTAAACTAACTTTTGATGTGTGTGTGTGTTTATATACTTACATACAAAATATATGCTAATAAGTCTCTATTTATTTGTGTGTTATTTGTGTCTGTGTATATATACTAATTTAGAGCTGATGATTTAATATTGAATATCAAACTGGTATACTCTTCCTTGGGGAAGACTAAATCTCCCCCTCTCATAATCACTTGGTTGTTTATGGCCTTTGTGTGGGGTTGGGCCTTGTGGGTCTCCCCCCTGCTGTCCACCTTAAACTATCTATTGCTGTCTTACATATTCAGCTCATGTTTAGGCAGTCATCTTGGTAAGCATTTCTGATTGTGGCTTTTGACATGCCCTGAAAACACAGTCTCAGCAGCTGTGCTATTGCTCTGGTTCTTACAGTCTCACAATTTGTAAATTCTTTTTAAGAAGAACATTAATACACTGTCAAGGCTATGTCAGATGACTTAACTGGGGGATATGGGAGACTGAGAAAGACAAACAGAAGGTAGTAGGAAAGCTGACTTCAGATGGCTGCTGTGCACCTGGATGGAAACATTGCAGCCCCTGGAATATTCAGCGTATTTATTATGCCGAGAAAAAGAAGACAGTAGACAACTAATTCCAGCAGGGAATTTCAGCAGTCTGGGGAGCTCTTGTTTATAGTCCCTGGAACAAGGAAACTGTGGTCAGAGCCTTCTTCTACACACCAAAGATCATCTGTTACATGAATATCCTGCTTCAGCAAACATCCCGGTCTTAGTCATGGAGGAGGAGGGCATGAGATCTCTTAGAAATGGCTATATTTATGTCAATAATGTACTACAACACAGGCTAATAGTCTACAATAAATTTTGTATTTTGAGACTACATAATCTTTTATTTATATATGTAAGATATACCACAATTTGTTTATCCATTCAATCACTGATAGAAATTTAGTTATTTCTACATTTAGTCCCATGGGATTAAATCTGTACAGTCACTTCCTATCATCCTGAACTCGATGTTTAGAGGCTACTGTTAATTCACTTCTTCGGATCAAGACCACAGAAAGATGGTTGCGGAAACAATATATCTACTTTTAAACTTACATTTAAGAAGATGGTTTTCTAGATAAGAGTGAGAAGTCCTGATTAAGAGAAAAGACAGGAATATCGTCAGTCTTTCTATACGTTGCTATCTCCTGACTTCTTACTAATTACAAGAGCTTGGTCTTAGCTTAGGCTTGTTCCCAACAAATAGCTCTTAAAACTTAAATTAACCAGTTTATGTTGATCTACGTTCTGCCTCGTAGCTTATTACCTCTCCTCAGTACCATTTTTCCAACTTCCTCAATGTCTGGCTGGCAACATTTCTTATCTCTGCCCCAAAGTCCAGCCAATCCTCTTCCTGTATAGTTACTGGCCATTCTGCTCTTTGACGAACCAAATAAAGTGTGCCTTTGTCAAATGAGAAAGGCCATAATGTACATAAAAGCATACAAAAGATTAACATCAGCACATAGTGTGCAAAAAGATTACCCCAACATAAGAATTTAAATCTTTTGATTTTATGCTCAGCATAAACTTTGCATGTTTTCTTCTTCAAAGAGTATTGGCTGGACCGTGTTCACCTCATCTGGGTCAGTGCTCCGAGAGCTATTGCCCTAATAAACTTAGGAAGAAGTTCATTTTAAGCTAAAATATAACTTTGACAATTTTGCTGGATGCTTTCTATTTCCATAATTCCACCCATTATTCCTAGTTTTGTCTTCTTGTATATTGTGAAATTACCCTCTTATGTCTCTAATGTTTGCACATGTCAATTAGAGGTGCATTATTCTAAACTAAAATGAGCATTGTGGCCCAGATGCCCAAAAATGATGTAGAAATGCAATAAATTTCTCATGAAGCAAGTACAGGGTTTATACAATGCAGAGGCAAAGAAAAAGTCATTCAGATAAGAACATTAGGGAGTTTAGGCCTGACCTTTAGTAAGTGGGTAGCCATGCTTCAAAGCAAGCACTTAGTGCATTGCTACTTAGCTAACACAAAACTGGCAAGCATGAGATCATAGCATTTAAATCTACTTATATTGGCAAAACTATTTAACAACATATAGAATTACACACAAAAACATTTACCTCCTAGTGCATGGCTGCTCCACACTGTAATATTTTACGACAGAGAAAAGCTAATGTACTTGTAAATTTTCTCCTTCTCATCTCAGCTCTCTTAGCTGTACGGATACTTTCTACATTTTTTTTTTGGTTTAGGTAAAGTTTTAATAGCTTTTTATCTTGATGTGTTTCACTTTTAGTTCATAGAAGAAACTCATGTTTCAAAACATTCTGAATAGAATTCACATGTAGAAATGGAGATGTGAATAAACATAAATTAGATGCTGTAAATTTAACACAGCTCATATTATTATACAGTAGTAATGGCTCTTAAAAGTTTGACCCTGAATTAAAACTGTTTATTACATTTAATTTTCATATATGTGGGTGGAGGGCTGGAATAATGATATCACACACATGATATCTGAAAACTGTTTCTCTCTTTCCAAAATGTGGGTTATGGACATTGAACTCAGAACACTGTACTCGGTGTCATGCACTTTACTGAGTCTTCTTGCTGACTCCTCCCTTAATTTTTATATTTAACTAGAAAACTAGAAAAAATGCATCATGTTCTTCTACCATTGAAATTGAAACTCATAGCTTTCCTTTTCTATCTTTACATAGTATATTTGTGCATTCTTTAATCATTTTGTTCAGAAGTGGGGTAAAGTTTAAAATAATGGAGGTTGTTACTTATCCTACTGAAACAGACATCACAAGGAAAGAGGTTGTGTCTTTGTTGGCAAAAAAATAACTAAAAGTAAACTTGACAAGAAAATTGAAGGTTCTCTACATGTAACTAGATGGGTTAGGCTGGAGGAATACTGGTGGGGAAGAGGCGGGATATACCAACACGAGTTAGTGATGCAGTGTGGCCACGGAGACCAGGTGAAAGTCCCCTTCCCGAATCCTTAGATATCAAGAGGAAAGCAGGTGCCAACAATGAAGGTAGGCAGTTACCAAACTCAGAAAAGACAGCTGTGTAACACATAGCATTTTTGAGAACCTCATACTCAGTGGTTCTCAACCTGTGGGTTGCGACCCCTTTGGGGATCAAATGGCCTTCTCACAGGGATCACACATCAGATATTCTGCATATCAGATATTTACATTACAGTTCATAACCATGGCAAAATTATAGTTATGAACTAGCAATGAAAATATTTTCATGGTCTGGGATTCCCACTACATGTGGTGTTAGAGTCACAGCATTGGGAAGGTTGAGAATGACTGTTCTCACCCATAAGAAAATCTAAGTTAAGAAAATGTTCCAAGGCTGTGTACCTAGCAAATGGCTGGTTCAGAATGTGACTCCAGAAATCTGGTGAGAACTGAATCCCTGTGTTTACAGGTACTTTCAACGTGTGATTTATTCTACTATAGACTTGCACATGACTTTTTTTTCCTCATTTTTTTATTAAAGATTTCCATCTCCTTCCCTCCTCCTCCCCCTTCCCTCCCCTCCCTTCCACCCATACCCCCACTCCACCCCTCTCCAAGACAAAGAGACATCAGGGTTCCCTTCACTATGTTAAGTCCAAGGTCCTTCCAGCTCCCCCTAAGTCCAGGAAGGTGAGCAACCAAACTGACAAGGCTCACAGTGAGCCCGTCCATGCTGTAGAGTTCACGTTCATTGCCGTTGTCCTTGGTTTCTCAGTCCTCCTCTACCGTCAGCCACATTCAGAGAGTCCGGTTTGGTCCCCTGTTCCATCAGTCCCATTCCAACTGGACTTGGTGGTCTCCCGTTAGATCTGTCCCACCGTCTCAATGGGTAAACGCACTCCTCACGGTCCTGACTTCCTTGCTCATGATCTCCCTCCTTTTGCTCCTCAACGGGACCTTGGGAGCTCAGTCCGGTACTCCTATGTGGGGCTCTGTCATTTTCTCCATCCAATGCCAGGTGAAGGTTCTATGGTGATATGCAAGATATTCATGAGTATGGCAATAGGATCTGTACATTTTTGGCACCCTCTCCTCAGCTGCCCAAAGACCTAGCTGGGGGCGTCTTCCTGGACACCTGGGAACAAAAGACACTTAAGGGCATGCTCAACCACCTTAGCAATCAGGGAAATGCAAATCAAAACAATGTTGAGATACCATCTTACACCTGTCAGAATGGCTAAAATCAAAAACACCAATGATAGCCTTTGCTGGAGAGGAGTGGAGTAAGGGGTACACTCATCCATTGCTGGTGGGAATGCAAACTTGTGCAACCGCTTTGGAAAGCAGTGTGGAGGTTTCTCAGGAAATTTGGGATCCACTTACCCCAGGACCCAGCAATTCCACTCTTGGGAATTTACCCAAGAGATGCCCAATCATATTACAAAAGCATCTGTTCAACTATGTTTATAGCAGCATTATTTGTAATATCCAGAACCTGGAAACAACCTAGATGCCCTTCAGTGCACATGACTTTTTAATTTTGAAACATTTATATTTGATTAAAATAGAAACCATTATGAAATGGTTAAAACACACATATTTTTTTCATCTATATAATGAGGTGGAGATTTCAGTGTAAATATAATTAGCTTTAAACAAACCAAATATTGAAAAATATTATGATAGGTATTTTAATTAATTACTGAAACAAGTTAGACCTTCAATCAATAATTCAATAATTACAAATTAAAAACTTTTTTATTCCCAATCCCCAAACTTAGCAGTTTATAAAAACAAAAATGAATTAATTTTAAGCCTCTGAGAAACAGAATATGAGAATTATTTGACAGACACAGAATATTGCTTTTCACATCTCAATATTCGACTATGTTTCCATTTTTCTCTTAGTAACAGAATTCCCATTATAACCAGCCAGGCAATGCCATAATAAAATAATTCTCCCATCCTCACAATCAGGCTTGAGCATCAGTGTTTGTAATTTGAAGTTATGTCCTATGGAAGAATTTTTTAAAAAATGAGACATAAATTCTTTTCTATGAAATCTAGAGATATTTGCTTCAGTTCTCTTTCGTGTATCGTGAGTTTTCAGTTAATAATTTTTATCTTTGACATTTTTTTCCTCGAGTCTCAGAGTTGTGGCTATGTCTTCTCATTTTTCTCTTACTCATACTGCTTCCTTGACGACAGACACTTGATGGTGGCTAACTTCTTCATCCTCCCGTTGTTTACAATCCCTTATCTCTTTAGACTCCAGCTGTCTGACACATTGTGGACAAATCTACCTAATTTTGTTATTTCATTGTCCTTTGAAAAACATTCCTTAATTGTTTATGTTCAAGTATATGGAAGACCGACAATTTATATCTTTCTCGGCCTGGTTGTATGATCCCCTCATCCCTCCTTTTACCTGCTGTGAATGGAAGTTCTCAGAAACTTCAGCTTGTCATGAACCTTGAGCAAAGCTGACTCACTAAATAGAATCAGTTAGATTGATGCAGGTCCAGCCTAATTAAATTTTATCTTGGGTTATCTTCAGTCCCCTTAATAGCCTTTTCTTGCTCACCTCTGTGTCTGACCTAACATATTCATTACTCCCAGGTGAACCATTTTAGAATGTATTACTTCATCAGGACTTTAGTTCCCATCAACCAAAGCGAAGGACAGCATCAGAGAGCACTGCAGCTGGAGAAATTTCCTTGCTTTGCTACAATCCCACTGCTTTATGTTCCCAACAATATATTTGAATTAGTGTCTTGATTCATGATTGTATTTGTTTTTTTTTTTTTTTTTTTTTTTATGAAATACTTTTTACTTCGAGCCATGGAGTTTGGGCTAACCTGAAGTTGTGTTCTTAGAGCAAGGTCATTCATAGTCAACTCCTGAATAAATGAACTCTTATTATCTTTGAGGAGATAGTTCTGCTTTTAACATGAACTTTCCAAACATACATGAGTTGTTATCTGAGAACAGTCTTATTGCATGAATATTACTAGAAGAAATGGTTTAAAATGAAACTATCTACAGCTGTGGAAAACGTCCTGTTTGCTCTCCTCTGAGATGTTCAGAGCATGACTTGAGAATGGTAAGATAAGTTCTCTGTCTACCTTTGTCTCTGTCTATCTGTCTCTGTCTATAAGCATACACATAATACGTTAGTATTTTATACATGTATTCTATTTAGAATACATACATATATATATATATATAATATGAGATGGAGAATATACATTATATATATGAGATGCAAAAATGTGTGGAATACTCAGAGATTTCCTCATTTTATTTAAAATTAACTAATAGTCAGTAAAATTCTAGTTATTTCAACATATTTGTTTATTAGCTTCTGTTTTCAAAATGGCATGGTTATTTTTCCTCATTTCTATCTCCTTTATTTCTATTTTCTGTAAGTTGCTGCTACAAAAGCTTTTTAAAAAGGAAAAATGGCCACCAGCACCTGTCTCGTTTTTGAGAGGCAAGATCTTATCACTGACAGCTAATCAATAAAAACAAATGAAAAGTAATAACGTCAGACTTGAGAAGTAAGGTTTTTATTCCTAGCCTGAAGCAAGGGCTCACCAATATGTTAAAATCAATCAATCTCTCCCTCAGACTGAACCTAAATCCTAATCGTTAAATCTTTAAAAGTACCATATGCATAGCACCCTGCTGCTCCCACTCAGAGTACAAATAGAACAGACTGCCTCTGTCCTTCTCCCCCTCAGGCCCTCATAACCAAGACAGATCACCAGGGAGGATAACACTGACCCTGAGCTTGGAGAGAGCAAAGCCTGTGCATCACTTTTCCTGCTAAAGAGATTATAAGCGGGCTCCATGCACCCACTGTGATGAAAGTCATCCTGAGCTTTTGGAGAGGCAGGCAGTAAACGGACTAAATGCAAAGCTGAGTGGTGATCAAATCCTCTGCAAATAATGGCCAAAGGGGCCAGATGGAAGCTCGCGTATTCATCATAAGCACCACACTTAAGACAATGAGCAGAGTGCATGCATTGCTTCATTGGGGGCGAGGATGTAAAATCATCACAGCTTCAAAATAATGTTTGGAAAATTTTGGCTGCAAGAGATTAGCATATACTTGATTATGTTAAAGTCCCTGTTAAGGAACTTCGTCTCGGCATGTGTCCTCATTCTACTTAAGAATGACAGAACTCTGCCACATCCCCCCACTCTCCTGCTGCTCCCCCCCCACTCT
Source organism: Arvicola amphibius (assembly GCF_903992535.2). Lineage (NCBI taxonomy): Eukaryota > Metazoa > Chordata > Mammalia > Rodentia > Cricetidae > Arvicola > Arvicola amphibius. The sequence continues at coordinate 33,419,650 of NC_052060.1, read as the reverse complement.
TCCCTATTGGTGTCATCATTTGATGAAGTTAATAATTAGAATATCAATGAAGTAAAACTGTAAGAGTTTATGGCTCATGTGAGAAGAGATTGGAATAAAGTCACAGAGTGGGGCATTCCCCTTAGTACTCCCAGGTGCGTTTATTCACTAATATCCATGAGGTAAATAATCTGCTTATGTTCTCATGATCAGATTCGGATATCTAAGGGAAAATATGTGCTATTTTATACATATCTTATTTTTTCAAACAATTCTCTGAGAACGTTGAACATATTTCTATGATAGCTTAGGCAAAAATAGTAACTTTCTGTATAATGCCAGAAGTAATTTACCCTTCTAATATTTTATGGATTTTATTCTAGAATGTTGTAAGATTGAAACAATCTTCCATTTTGTCATCTACCCCTAGAATATCCCTGCTCTTTGAGAAAGAACCAGCACTGTGGCATTTTGGTGTGCCAAACAGACAACCATCCTTATCTAAAAAGAAGTAATTGTATTAGGATTAGGCAAAATAGTCACCTGTAGGAGGAATGCTGAGACCAGTATAGATAAAGAGCCTGTGGTGTGGTACCGAGCGCCTTCATTTCCTTCCAGTGTGTCAACACCGTCAATATTGTTGCTATACCTCATGCTGCAATTCACCTTCTGAAGGGAGCTGCCTCAAATCCCTGATACCGTCAATTTTTATAGACATATGTAATCCCAGTAAGCTGTTTAATTTGGAGTCTTCAGGATACTTACTGAGACTTCTCACACTAACGAAGGGTGAGAGCCTAGAATAAACCACGGTTTCAATCTCTATGGTCATATTTCTCTTCTTCAGATTTGGTATTTCCATTATCCTTTGGCAGTAGGAAATATCAGACGCAGTATTCTTTAAAAAGTAAACTTCAAAGCAGAGAAGTTTCTATGCAACAACCGTGAGTTCTTATCTTTACCACGTTCTTGTTCCCACTGTCGGCTCAGCCTTTCAAACCACTCTTCAGAAGCCCACCCTAAGAGTTTATTCTTGAAACTCAACCTGCTTAAACAGCAGTTGAATACGTTATACATGCCAGCTCTCATTGGTGTAATATTTCTCCTTCTAGCCATGTGTTATAAGAGTTAGCCAATAAGAAGCTAGAGCTAATGGGCCAAGTACTGTTTTAATTACTATAGTTTCTGTGCGGTTATTTCAGGGCTGAGCCACCGGGCATCCGGGAAACAAACAAGATGCCTCATTACAACAATGTGGTTATTCTAAAAATAGAATATGCAAAGCCCCCCAGGCTTCCTTCACTCAACTGTTTCTTTGTAGCTGATTATGCTATTTTATTTATACTTCCACCTATTGGATAAATGATTATCATTTATGTAGTTTTCTTTTTTCTTTAATTATTTTTATTTTTTACTGAAATATAAATGAATAAATCAATCACCAATTCTCCTTTCTTCAATCTTCTACAAGATACAAGTTACTCATCTCCCAAATGAATGTTTTGAGTTAAAAGTATTGCCTAGCCTTTTCCCCAGCATTTTAGTAGTCATGAAATTCAATGTTTTCTTCATTAATGTCTGTGGTTGCTGTACTTCTATTATCCCCATATTTTTGCTTTAGTATCTGACTTCTCTTGTATCCCTTTCTTTGGACTATGTATAAACTCTTCTCCGCTGTCTCACTCTTGTTTCTCCCCAAACAAGGCTGTGTCTTTGATTCCTTAGTATCAGTCACAGAGCTATGTTGTCATTTAATACCTTAAAGATAAAAGTATTTATTTTAATTTATACAATATTCATAACAAATAATCTAGCTGCCTGATAATCATTTTCTGACTCCTTTCATATATATATGTATATGAAAGCTTACATATATATATGTAAGCTATGCATTTTGGGCAGAAATCCTCCTGACAAGAGCAATAAATTATTTAACAAAAGCTCTAGTACCAAAGAAAGGAAACAGACTTGATTTTTTTGCTCAGGTAGCCCAAGTGACTCCCAAAGCCATATAGGCTATTGCTGTTGCCAGAGGTTGCTTATGTCACAGGATTCGGGTGACTGGGGATGGATCTACTCAGAATACCTCTTTCCTGTGATCTGGCCTCCACGGTACCAGAAAACACTGTGCAATCTGCCAAGAAAAGGAAGTAACCAAAAGTCTTATCAATCTGGGAATCTATGAACAACAAAACATATTCTTACCTACACATAACATATCCAAGAAATTTGGTATTGGGTTGACTTTTAATTTTACTGAAATGATTTATATAAGTTGAAAATTACATTTACATTGATAAGGAACTCTTCATGTGGACATTTTTGTAGGGTTTCTGTGAACTGAACCAAGCTAAGCCAGCATTCTACCATATATCCTAGTCTATTTGGGGATTTTATAGGAAGCATATAATTTCTAACTTTGCACATTCCTGCTTTTATCAAATTGATTATGGGGGTGAACAGATTAGTTAGTGAAAGCTATGAGGGTATTCACCGAAATTTTCTGAAAACAGGAACTGACCTTATTCTTAAGTGAGACAAAGGAGGGAGTTCTGAACAGACAGATTTATATGAATATTCACTAAACCAAATCAAAGCAGTGCTGTAGATGGTGATGGTAGAATTTGCCTCTCTTTCCTAGCTCACTGTAAGATGTCTGACCTGTACAGTGAAACACTTGCCCTCCTTGAAGGTTAGTGCTTATAATACAATATCGTTTGGTATAATGCTGAGACTGATTTAAGAATCCTTGCATTTCAAGCCTTCTTCTTTTAGTAGTTGCTTCTGCCACATATTTTACAAAGTGCTATTCTGGATTTACCTAACATTGTTTTTTCGGTATCACATTAATTTTGCACATGAGTGGAAATTATAGCATATTCTAATTCCAGTGATGATTTGTGCACTTAAATAATATGAGTTATTTAGTACCTATCACGTTGGCATTGTAAATGTCCTCATAAACATCAGTTTCTGCTTATTAATTCTTGTTTTACATGTCAGAGCCAACTGTCAGAACTCCAACCCAATGCCAAAAACAATAATTGTGTTTTACCTTATTGACATTGCCACAAGTTTGTATTCATGTGAATATATGGCTTATGTCTGCACATTTTATGGAGGTCATTTTCTACAAATTTTACTGGGGGAAGAATCTGCCCTTGTATGAGTAAGCAGTTTCACATTTCCATATCTCATAAATTATTCATTCGCTTACATCTTGTCCATTTATGTTTTGTTTATTTATCACTGATGTGGTGATGAGCATTATTGAAAGGACAAAGGTTCTTTGTCACAAGGGAGATGAGTTCTCAAGTGTAAGGCTATAAACACAACTTATGAACTTCTTCAAACATAGAGATGAATCCAAATGACTTCATTGTTTGGCAACTAATTCATTTGTGAAAAGCAGGCATCAGAATAGGGGGGATGATCATACCAGAATATTATTTCTTTTTTCCTAAAATCCTATTGCTGATGTTACGTGCTGCATTTTAAAATAAATAAAAGTCTCGTCACAATTTCTCTTATAGAATTGTTCTCAAAAACAAAGATTTATTAAATTTATAACAATGTATATATTAAGACACACATTGTTTCAACATCTTGGTGGAGAGTCATTTGAAAGGCTTTGTTTCTTTTCTATTTGAACATGGGTATGATTACATGTTTGTTGTGGAATATTAGCTTAAGATGTGTTACATTCATTTGTGCTGTGGAATATTTCTTTAATGATGCAAAGATGTTTTAAATTATTTTATGTTACATCTGTTTAATTCTGTAAGGTTGTGTTACTTTGCCTGTCTAAAACGCTTGATTGGTCTAATGAAGAGCTGAATGGCCAATTTCTAGGCAGGAGAGGGAAAAAGGCTGGGCTGGCATGCAGAGAGAATTTTTTAAAAAAAGAGAAATCAAGGTTAAGGGGAAAGATGAGAAGAGAGAAAAGGAAAAGGAGAGGAGGACATCAGAGACCAGCCACTGAGCCACACAGCTAGCCATGGAATAAGAAGAAACCAAGATACATAGAATAGAGAAAGGTAAAATCCCAGAGTCAAAAAGTAAATTGGATAATTTAAGTTAAGAGAAGCTGACTAGAAACAAGTGTAAGTAAGGTTAGATGTTAATAACCGAGAATAACTCTTCATGTATTTATTTAGGAAGTGGGTGGCAGGTTCCCAAAGAGTAGAACAACAACAAACAAACAAACACAATGAAAACAAAAAAGCCTACATCTATTAAAATGAGGTAAGTTAGTGTGATAATAATATTGGCTGTAAACTTGACTGGATTTAGAATAATCTAAAAAATAAACCTCTAGATATACCCATGAGGTTGTCTCTAGATTTGACTTATCTAGATGGTTGCCACCATTCTAGAAGCTAAGTTGCTAACTAAATAAATATGAAAAAGCAAGCTGAGTAACAACATTCATGGTTTTCTGCTTTCTGCACAATGTTATAAAATGACCAGCTGGCTTATACTTTTGTTGCTATGTATTCCTCACCACAATGGACTGCATAGTCAAATTACGAGCTAATAAACCTTTCCTTCTTTAGTTGTTTGAATTGGGTAAATTGTCACAACAATAAAAAAGGAAAAAAAGCAAGAGTTATACAGTTCATTTTAATAAATTAATGGTTGTCCTATATATTTTTATATTATTTTATTTTATATTATAACTTATATTAATTTTAAGGATAATTCTGGCAACAACATCAAGGCCATGGACTTCCTGATGGCTATATAGCCATGCGAACCATAAACGTAGGAACTAATTACCCAGGAAGACACTAATGGCTTCTATCCTCACAGCAGCCCATCTCCTCCAGATAAACCACATTGGCCTACACTGAGAAAAGTTTTCCATCAAATATAAAAATTAGCCTGCTTTCAAGATCTCTTGGGGGGATAATGGCCTAGTCCTGGGGTTGAATGCTCTCACTTATTAAGATGTGTTTCAGTGGAATCTGGGGGTGGGGTGGGATGAATAGATGAGTTTGTGTGTTTCAAAAAATGATGGTAATTCTGAAAAGAAGTTTCCACCTCATTTGAAGTTCTAGAAGGAATAGGAAGTTACGGGAACCTGAAAGTTTAGAGCCTGTTACGTTTATAGTGTGGAACACAGAGGAGACAGAGGAGGCTGACCTTCAAGGGTTGGTAGATGGGTTGGGGTGATAGAAGCTATATTGCAGTGTTTGAAAATGGCAGTTTGTGCAATAAAATTCCAGGAAAATGTTCAGCAGGGTAGGGGAGGAATCAACACTGTATGTTTTAATGAGTTGTGGTTAAACTCAGAAATAGTGAAGAGAAATATGAGCTTTTGAAACAGTGAGGACAAGAATAATTCTTCAATATGAGGGGTCGACACACACACACATGCACTTTTTCATGTACAAATTAGAAAAGCAAAGATATATGATGTTCATTTCTCAGGGTTATCATAAAAACAGCACAAACTGGGAAGTTAAAGTGCAAAAACAAAACAGAAAAAAAGAGGAATTAACTTCTATTATTAACAATCGTTCTCAGTATGACAATGCTCTGTTGGGATGATCCAAAAAGACTATTTCCATGTTACTCATTAAATTTATGATGTTTTCTGATATTCCTGATTTTCTTTCAGTTGAAGCTACTTAAAGTTAAAATTTGCATGTCTGCCTTCATTTCACGTGCACACTCCACACTCCCATTTCGGTGGCTCTTCCCTTCTCAGAAGCATACAAGGGATTCTGGGTTAATACAGCTTCCAGGATAATTCTGGTTCAACATTTCTCATTGAAAAGAAGGCTTACTCTTCATTTTAAGCAAGGATTTTAACCCCTCAGTCACAGTGTCAGTGTTGTCTCATGACTGGTCAAGATGGGATCTCATCACTGTGTCTCCGTCCTCTTGGACTCAGAAAGAGAGGTCATCGATGGTGGATAACGTTACACTGCTGTGCATTTCTTTCTCATTTTGTAGTACTGTTGTTTCAGCTATGCACACGGGACTTACATATTTATACACTTCTGCACCTTGAAAGAAGGACAGTCTGTGTGGAGAGTAAGGACATTGTCTTAAAAACTAATGATGTATACAGTTATTATTCAGCATGCTTGACTCATGAAACCTGACTAAGCAGGAGACTGTGTATATGAAGGTTGAACCGTTGCCCTTCCAGGTGATCTCAGCTGTACCTGGAGTAAGCAGAAAACCATGCGTATCTGCTCCACTTGTCCTTATAGATGACACTGGCTACACCTTGGCAATAATCATGGTTTCAGAAAATTATCATATTGTCTTACAGTTTCGCAAACCTTCTTTTAAAAAAAATGTTCAATAGATTTCTACCACTAAACACAATGCTTTCATCAACTGGTAATGAAAATGAGCTTGGCCAATGTCTGCTACCAAGATGGCACTTTTGACACAGAGCTGACACATGTTAAGACAGTATCACACTTTGAGATTGTTCATGTCTATAAACCTACCTCTAGAAACACTGTACTAAAATTATCTTTATTACATTTTATATATGGGGATTAAAATGAATACGAATGAGTAGACAATTTATTGCTATTTTTATGTGAAGTTATTGAACAATGAAAAGACTGTAAAGACTTAGCAGGAAGATGCTTAGAAAGAAAATGCTGTCAGGAAATTAGAGGAATAGAAAATAAACATGAAAATTATCTGGCAGCCATAATAATTACCACTCTTGGAAAAGATTTTTTAAATTACGTATCATGTGTTTTCATTTTTCATATTAATTTTTCTTCTGTAATAAGGACACCTCTTTCCCTCTGTTTCAGGAAGACCTTTTTAAATTTATAAGCATATTTCTTCACAAAATGTACACTGTTTTATTTTCTAAATGTATAATCATATTTCTTAAAATGTACACTGTTTCATTTTCTAAATGCATAAGCATATTTCTTAACAAAATGTACACTGGTTCATTTTCTAAATGTATAAGTGTATTTCTTAACAAAATGTACACTGTTTTGAGGCTGTCATAGGAAACAGACTGATGGCGGGTGTAGGAATATAGGTTGCTAGTGTTTCTTACAATGATAACCTGTCAGAAGATGGCTAGAGACATTTCTGTTGTATCCAGTAAGTACAGTAAATGACAGTGCCGATGAGTATCAGGGTTATGTGTTGACAGCGAGGACACTCAGGGGAAGATGCTTTGTCACCAAATCAAGAGTGAGATCAACTTTGTCATGCATGCACTGAAAGTTTCTTTTGGCTTTTCTAGTAACTGCTTTCCAAATGCCTTTTTCTTTTAAATTGTGCATGAGTGTGGTATGTACATGCATGGTTACAGGTTGTGAATGCATGTGTCTGTACATGTGGAGGGCAGGGATTGATGTGGGGTGATTTTGTTGATAATGTTCCACCTTATAATCAGGATAATTTCTCACAATTGAATACAGAACTCAACAATTCAACTGCTTTCACTGCTTAACTTGCTTCAGGAATTCTGCCTCTCTAAGTCCTAAACTCTGGGGTTATAGAGGCTGCCCTCCTCCCCGCCTGCCTAGCATTCAGGTAAGTGCTGGAAATCCACACTCAGGCTATTCCGCTTACAAGGCAAATGCTTTATCCAATAAGTCATCTTCCTGATCTTCCAATGCTTTTCAAAAATAGTTTTATATACAAATTTCTTTATGTGTGTACATGTATATATGTACATATATACAGAAACACAGCTGGATTCCAACCAGAGATTGTGACAAAAGTTATTTCTTCTTGATTAACGTGAGGAAATAGACTAAAATTTATTCAAGAAATGAAAATTATTTCTGAAGTCCATTGAAAATTTTGCTTACTCTGCTCTAAGAAAATACAGCAATTAGAACTTATTTAACTTTGATTAAATTCAAAATTGGTTCCAAATTTATTTTAAAATTCTGATCATACATAGAATATAAGATACTGATAACTACAGTTCTGAGAGAGCATATTAATGACATGAAACCTATGAAAACCACACATTAATGCCAAGAGTAATTTTCATCAAAAATTACATTGGAAATTCAAGCAAATCCAAAGCATGTGGAAATTTACCCACAGTGTTTGAGTATAAGTAAACCTATTATAATTGATATTTGATCTATTGTAAACACTTATTACATATGAAACCTAACAATATAAAAATCATATTTAAGGATAACATCAATCAATAGAAAGATCAGCAATGGTGATGAAAAAATTTACAAGATCAAAATACTAAACAAATCTCATCAACTGATGCTGACAAAGAGAAAACAATGTATATTTACTTCAGTAAGGAAAGACAAATATGAATAAGACCAAATGAAACATTCATAAATTATAAATATCTGCGAAATGAAAATGTTCAATGCTTTTATATTAACAGAAGACTAAAAATGAAGAAAAATTATAACATTAAGTGAAGGCAAATATGTTTGCCTGAGTTGGAAGAAAAGCTAGTGAAATTAAAAGTTAATACAGTTTTGATTGTAGGGACAGACTGATTTGTACTGGAAATAGTATGTGGATCAGAAAATATTAAAAATTTTATTTAAAGATAACAGGAGACATATTTGAAAAATTAACATATAATGTAAATTTATAAACCTAATTTTCACACATACAAAAATAATACAAAGCTGGGCAGTTTGTATGCTTCTAATCCCAGCACTTGGGAGTCAGAGACTGGTGGAATTCTATGAGTTTGAGGTCAGCCGTGACTATGGAACTAGTTCCAGGATGCAAGGTCTGTTACACAGAGAAACCCTCTCTCAAAAAAGTAAAAATAACTAAATAAAAATAAAAATAAAAAAGAAGATATTGATGAAGTCAATGTGAATAGAACATCACAAAATAAACTAATTAAAGAGCAATGGAAATCCCTAAATGTAAATAAACTATCATACCTGCTATATTAAAATAAAAAAATTAACACTCTGCTGGAAGAGGCAATAAGGTAATAGATATGAGAAAATTTTCAACTTTTCTTATCTTTTAAATCTACTTCTAAGCTTCTAATGATTTGCGGTTATCTTTAAAAAATATTCAAAACATTTAAAAAACACTTTTATTCTTTGATTAAAACTATATTCTGGCTTATCATGTACATGATAGGAAATAATTTCAAAATTTCAGAAACTTCTATGGAAGCATACTTCAGTAAATTATTTGAGTATACATGAAATGGCATGGTATCTCTCAAACGCAGATTATTAACTCTGACAATGTCATTATCTCCAGTACAGTCACAGAAACAAAACAGGTAATTACTGCTGAAATGCTAACAAGTATTCAGTACTGAAGAATGTTACAAATGAGGCTGAAAGAAACAAACAAACCAAGAAAAGACAGCCCAAATCTCAGCATATGTCAAGATGCCTAGTATTAGAAATGATAATAACACTAAATGCAAATGTGTTAAAAAATACACTAAAGAGAAAATACAGATTATATAAGAACAATGATCCTAAGTAAGCAATTCAAAATGGTGAAATTTTTAATAACAAATCAAAACTCAGAATCTCCTTAGCATTAAAAAGTCATTTTTTTCAGTAACAAATAATAACTACCAATACCAAAGAAAGTGTTAAATGTATTTCATAGTAAGGCGATTAATTAATAAAGAAAATGTAACCTTTTCTAGATGTCTACCTACAGAAGACTGTTTTCCAATATCTGGAGCAAACTGGCAGAACTGAAAGACAGACGCAGACTGTTGGACGTACACTTGATGCGTTCATGCCAATCAATAATCCTCTCTTCATATTTTTTCATTTTTTATGTCACCAGAGATTGTACTCTCTTCATAATGTATAGAGCACATATTATTAGGAATATAGATCTCAAAGTCAAAACATAAACTGTACTTCTGGTTCACTCAACCAACAACTGCACAACATGTATATTTGTTCATGTTGATACAACTTAATTTCCAAAATATACCATCAGCTGATCCCCAAATTAATGTATATTAAATAAAAAGACCCATATAAGTCATTTTCAACTGTAGTTTAGTTATACTTTGTTTTAAGAAGTTTTTTTTTGTTTCCAGTTTATTTATTTTTTATTAAAAATTGCCATCTCCTCCTCTCCTCTTCCCTCTTCCCTCCCCTCCCCTCCACCCATACCCCCACTCCCTCCCTCTCCAGGCCAAAGAGCCATCAGGGTTCTCTACACTATGTTGAGTCCAAGGTCCTCCCAACTCCCTCCAGGTCCAGGAAGGTGAGCAACCAAACTGACAAGGCTCACACAGAGCCCGTCCATATCGTAGAGACCAAGCCCATCGCCATTGTCCTTGGCTCCTCGGTCAGCCTCCACCATCAGCCACTTTCAGAGAGTCCAATTTGGTCGCATGTTCCATCAGTCCCATTCCAACAACACATTCTTAATGTTTTATTATCTGGCAGTTGTGAATCGAGCATCAGAGACCATGGATGAGAAAGAATCTACCTAGTAACACATAAAATCCTTTGGATGTTCCTTGCTTTACTGACTCTCCCTAAGTAGGTTCGTTTAGCTTTAGGTAAATGAGTTCTGTTGTAGATATTTCCTTCGGGGTTGGGCATCCACAGTCAGTTTCTCTTCATTTTTACCAGATATGGTTTTCAATAATCATCTCCATTTGTTCAAAGATCTTTTAGAAAGTATTTTGAGAGTAGCAATTTAGAGAATAATAAATGCATTGGGAAATAAGGCTGCAGAAACGTTAAACATTAGAATGTATTTTGATCTGAACGAAGATGAAAAACAACCATTAGAAATTGTGCATTCATCTATGTTAAAAGAAGAAGAAATCCCCGTAATTTTGTCTATTCCCATCAAACAATGTAGAAAATGAACATGAACATTAAGATGACCACGAAGCAATTATAATAAAAGGAGAAGTAAAGCTCAGGGAAACATATTCACTATATCTAGAACAAAATAGAATTCCAATGAACTAAATTTTGCTATTTTAGAGAAGATAAAAATAATTGATTAAATAGAAAACAGAGATAAAATTTCACAGCATCCTGAGCGACAGAGGACAATTATAGTCACACCAGTGAATTTCATAAACAAGAAGTGAGAATTTTATGACAGTAAGTCACAATTTTAGTAAAATGGTTAAATCCTACAAAATGTAAGAACTATAAGAGCGTAAGAGGTAATAAATATATTAAATTAAGTCTATGAACATTTGATAAAATAGCTTTTGAGTCTCTTGATATGAGTCCTGGGACTCGAACTTTGGGCCTTTGTAGGAGCAGTTTATGCTCTTAACCTCTGTGCCTCTTTACCAGTTATTTTGTACAAACACTGCTTATGAAAGAATTGGTTAGCAGAAAGGAAAATAAAAAAAATAGCCAGCAATAATAAAATCAGACCTTTGATTTATGTCCATGAATAATTATATGTTTACTTTCCATTTTCATTAGGAATAAAATCTAAGAACGTTTACAGTATTTCAGGGGAAACTATGAGGGAAAGTGAAAGAAAATAGTGTAACTTATCACCTTTTTTTTCCAAACAGTTTCTTTCCTTTTAATATGAACAACTGAGGCTCAGTGTATGGACAATCAAAGTCTGAGATCTAAGGTCCAAAGTACACGCTTTCTGTAGTGTGGCCAGCCTCCATGAGGCCCTATCAAGCAGAAGAGAGTGAGATCTAGGCCAGTGGACAGGTAATTGCAGAAGATTAGGGGTACTTGGGTGTAGGTTTTCTTCCCTTGTCCTAGTGTATATCTCAGCAGGAAAAGCATAGATAGAATATTCCAGACTATTCCCACTGACATGGTTAACCTAGCAAGGTGTTACAATATCTCTGATTCAGATGTGGTATAGCTCTTTCCTCATTGATGGGAATGATGCAGGCTAAAGCCCTTACAAGACAGAACACAGCCTTCTCAGAGTCTCTATGCACAGAACACAGTTTTCTAAGAGGCTGTGAGTAGGAGACAAGCGGGCTGTGTGGTAAAGACCATTCATTCTTTGAGGAAATGACATAGCTGTGCTCGTATATGAGAGTTATAGTATTACCTTCTTAAACTGCTAAGAAACAAAATAGATTAGATCACTTAAGTTTATTCTGGCTTCTACTTCTTTCTCATAACTTTTAAATATCTCTGAGATGTCTCTAACGTGTCTAACCACACATACTATGATTGATTATATTTGTTTTCATTTTTCTATGCTTAAGTTCTACTTATTTGTATTGTGACATGTGATCTTAATTGTATATAGTGCCTTTAAAGATACAAACAGGTAAAAGGAGATCATTATAATAGATCTTAATCAACCATACCAGTATACTTAGTATAAAAAAAGGAAATTTGAAAACAAAACATGCCGAAAACGGCAATGATGTTCAGATATGAAAAGGACTACCTTCAATCCAAAATGGTCTGTAACAGATTTGGACCTCTCTGTCTTCAATAGAGACTACTCTACCTTTATCTGGGCTGCACAGCTCTGGGGACAAACATGATTAGAGACAAGCAAGGGAATGAAGAAATGATAACGCATAGAGACTGACATCCTGGGGTTAGGTGGACTGGGTTCTCTGACAGAGAAACACTAGTACGCCAGATGCTCAGTGTGCTTATATAGAGCTGGAACATGAAGGCAGTGTTATTGCTCTCAGATAAACAAGAAGAATGGAGTTTATGGTGTATACAGCTGAACCAAGGAGACAGGTTGAGTTAGTTAATCTCGGTAGGTGCAGTATCTGTAGGGAAGCAGTGTTCAGGTAGCAAACATATTGGTGTGAGGACAGTTGTGATGGACATTTTCTATAGATACTATCTGCACATGGACCAAGAGAAATGTATTGTTTCCCTTTGCCATTTTCCCCTGGATCTGAGACTAAGATCAATGACAAAAGCTGTACCCACGTCAAGAATATGCATTCATTCAGTACTCTACACACTCGGGCTTCCTCTTTTCCCTACATGCCTCTGTCCTCACAGCACACTGATGCAAGACAAATGTTACCAGGTTTGTGTAGCATCAGATTTCTTTGTTGGAATCATTCAATAGTGGCACTTTGTTCTAGTGAGTGAATGTAACAGACTCTCAAAAACTGATTTAATTTCTCAAAAATCATTTAAATACAATAAAATTATTTACTTAAGTTTAAATCATGTGATCAGTTTAATGTGTGAGAAAAATTGAAAACAAGGTGAACCAAATAAAATGTAGCTTTATAAAACTTAGAATGCATTGTTACTATAATGTAACATGGACCTAAACGCTGCTTTATCCTGCTGGGGAAGGGTTTTAAATAACAGATTTAAAACCCTTTAGCAATGATTTTAGAGGATATGCTCTGTCATTTGAAATAGTCTAGATTTTTAGGAAAGAAATGACTTTATTGCGTTTAATCTATTCTTCCACATAGCTTAATCCTCTTCAGAACGCCACTGAAAATGCCTAATTTAATGTGCTCTCTCTGTTTACATACAGTCATGAAATATATCCATGAATTAAAACTTCATAAGAAAGTATTATAATTGGTTATTAATTCTTTAATTATTCTCACTAATATTTTATAAATTGTTATTTTATAATACTTTAACTGGTGATAAATTATGTATGAGATTCCAGAGGAACTATGCACACTTTCTGGGAGTGTATAGATAAAAGCTTTGCGTGTTTTTTTCACATCCACAAAGGTCATGCCTTCATATTTGTAGTATATTACCTTCAGGGCATATACTTGGCCTTTCTGTATATATTTTAAAAATTGAGCAGTTTTATTTCCTCATAGGTTTGGCTTCCTAAGCACTAATCTTGCTTGCTAAAACTGTGCATCAGGTTAAAACCAAGTACATGATGAGACTGTAAATTTTTTCACTATTATATTCTTGTTTGGGGTTAAAATGGTTGATGATAGTCTGTCCTTGTGTTCCCATTAGCATGTATTTGATATTCAATAAAGACAATGGTTTTAAAATCGTAGTCACCATTCTAATGCTCCAAAAGCGCACAAGCACTTGTCTATAAAAAGGATGTGCAGTCAGCTGTCCTGCAATGACCATACAGTTTCCATTTTTTTTATTTTTAATCCTGTTCATATCCTCAAGGTTATGGCCAATTGTAGCAGGTTTGTAAAGAGAGTAATGATGGCTATGATGAAATTTGTTCTGGCATTCTGAACAATACTGCTCAAAGTGTTCCTGCTCCTGGAATGTCTGATTAGCTCTTTATGTGTGTGTACGAGCATGGTGTATCTATTGAAATGGCTACTGGTATATAATAAGAATGTAAAAGGAGAATTACAAGGGGTGGAAAGGCTTAGTTGGAGGTGTGGGTGGGATAATTGAGAAAAAGGGGAAATTAAAGGAAGGTCAACCAAAACCAAGAATATATAAAAAATATGGAAAGAAACAATTTTATAAACTACTTCAAAAGAAACACACACACACACACACACACACACACAAACCATGGAAATAGTGGGGGGGTCTAGTTGAGGAGAAAAGGGTTAAAAAGATACATATTAAATGCTTTCAGGGTAACTATGATCACAACATATTGTAGACACACTGAACTTGTGAAACATTTATAAACAATCATTTCTATAAAATATTTGAGTGCAGAAGTAACTTTGTAGACAGCATCTTTAAATTTTATATCTTGTTACTATGAGACAAATTATAATTAAATGGTTTGTTCAATTTATCACATATTTTATTTTGAAAATTTTTCTAATTTTTAAACACTTAAAAGTCAGGATATTGTTGGGATTTTGATACTTCTATCAACTTGTTTCTGTCCGTTAGTGTAGTAAATTCTCTTAGATTTATTATTTTAAGATTTATTTCAGTTTTATTGTTGTGCATATGCCTGTCGGTATGTCCACTACTTGTGTGCAGTTGCCCACAAAGACTAAAAGAGGTGTCAGTTTTCTGGGAGCAAAAGTTATAAGAAGTTGTGAGTCATCCAGCATAGGCTCTGGCAGCTAAATCTGGGTTCCAGTTTGAAACAGTTATAAATGCTCTGTCTTGCCATGGTGTTACCATTTAAGTAAGTAAAGCAAAATATATTTGCCCAGCTTTCTTTGCAGAAGGTAAATCACAATTTTACATTAATAGCATATTTAAATACATCTTATTTTCTATTAATAAAAAATAATGGGCCATGTGATTTTACCAATCTTCCCTATGTTTTTACTAAAGGCAAATTATTTTTATCTCTGTTTGTAAATAACTTTGTGTTATTGGTGTTTTTTTTGTTTGTTTTCCTGTTTAACATGGTAAGATAAAGCAACTTCAGTAATGCCTTGAGACTGAAAGCTTTAGGAAATTTAGATTCAAGCATTGCCTTCTTTTTATTTTCTAATGAGATCTTTAAGCTTCTATAAATCATTACTTACCTAGCACTATGTTAGAGACAGTCGCCTCGTGGGTCAGAGTACACATTATGGCACACTGAACATTTCCTGTTAATATCTTCGAAGTCATGTTTTTTTTTCTTCAGCAAACAGGAATTGATATCACTGTTTTTTGTCACTGATAGACATACCTACATATTTGACAATGATACCATTTCAGCTGTTCTATACTCATAGAGGAAGAAACTAAGCCTCAGTCTCTTGTGTAACTCCAAACAATAAGGGAACAGCAGGAATCATAAGCAGAAACATGTTAACATAGATACCTATGGAAAAGCATTGAAGAACATTTTGCCAAATGAAGACTTCTCAGAGGTGACATTAAAATAGATTATTACCCTGTATTCAGATAATAATACCAGAGGGGTTGGAAGTGAGATCTGTCTACCTCTGCCTCTTGAGTGCTGGAATTAAAGGTGCCACCACTGTCTGGCTTGTATGGCTAACTAGTGGCTAACTCTGCCCTCCAATCTTCAGGCAAGCTTTATGTGTTACAAACAAACAAAACACCAGATTCTTATATCTTGCTTGATTATATCACCCTAGACATAGATTGCAGAGCATCTATCCATTAGTTTTCTTTTGTCTCTTTTTGGTAGCCATTTTTGTTTTAATTCTTCTCTCATACAATATATCCCAATGGTGATTTCCTCCCCGCAGCTACTCCCAGCCTCTTGCCACCTTCCTTCTTCCCCAGATCCTTAGCTTCCCTGTTTCCCTACAGAAAACAAACAAACAAAAATCCCAAAAAACAAATAAACAAAACCAAAAAGAAAAGCCTCCCAGGAATATCAACCAAATACGAGATAACAAGTTACAGTAAAAGTTACAGTAAGAATAGACACAAACACTCATTTCAAGGCTGGAGGAGAAAACCCAGTAGAAGGAAAGGGCCCCAAGAGCAGGAGTAAGAGTCAGAGAAAAACACCAAGCTAACAACCATAGAGTATTTGCAGAGGATCTAGCATGGACCACGCAGGCTCGGTAATTGCTGCCTAGGTCTCTGTGAGTCTCTAAGAGCCCTGCTTGGTTGATCCTGAGGGCCGTTTTCTCCTAGTATCCTCAAACCCTCTGGCTCCCAAAATTCTTCTTCCCTCTCTTCTGTGGGGTTCTCTGAGCTCTGAGGGCAGGGGCCAGATGGAGATCTTCAATTTGGGCTCTCTGTCTGCCTAATGTTTGACTGTGGATATCTGTATCCATCAGCTGCAGTGAAAGTCTCTCTGATGACAATTTGGCTAGGCATCGTTCTATGAGTAAAGCAGAATATCATTAGGAATAACTTTATTGAACTTTTTTAGTTATGCTAGTAAGCCTCCAGCACCTGGCCATCTAGGTAGTGTAGGGCATGAGCTCCCTCTTGAGGTTACATGAGCCTCATATTAGACCAGGAATTGGCTGACCACTTCCACAAGTTCTCCTCCATTGCCCCAGCACATCTTGCAGGGAGGAGAGATTGTAAGTTGAAGGTTTGTGACTGGGTTGGTGTCCCACTTCTGATACTGGAAATTGCCTGGTTACAGAAAATTAACAATCAGGCTACAAAGCTGCCGTTACTAGTAGTCCTCTCTAGGGTCATCCTCATAGAATCCTAGGCGTTTTTACTACACTAGGTTTCCACTTGGCTCCCCACATGCCCTTCAGTTTCTCCATGTCTTCTCTCCCTCCACCAACCCAGCGTGATACCTCCAGTCTCCATTCCCACCCAACCCCAGTTCACCTGAAAAATCTATTCTATTTCTCTTTCCCTTGGAGATCCATGCACTTCCCCACTCTCCTTAGATCCTACCTGTTACTTAACCTCTTTGGGTCTGGGTTGTAGCATGATTATCATTTACTTAACAGCTAATGTCTATCCACTTATAAGTGACTTGTCTTTCTGGGTCTAGATTACCACATGCAGGATGATTTTTTTCTAGTTCCTTCCATTTGCCTGCAAGTGTCATCATGTCATTATTTTTTAAACAACTGAGTCATAATTCATGGTGTAAAGATAGTACATTCTCATTAGCAATGTATCGGTTGAGGGATTTTTAGGTTGTTTCCAGTTTCTGGCTATTAAGAATAAAGCCGCCATGAACATACTTAAGGAACTTTCTTTGTGGAAAGATGGAGCATCGTTTGGGAATATGCCAAGGGTGATATAGCTCGATCTTGAAGTAACTCAAGTTCCTGCTCCCATTAGTTTTATAAAGGTAAAATGTCTACATGTAGAAATGCACACTTAACCAGTGTTATCCAAAAGTTTATCTTTCTAAAAGTTTATCTACCGAGTAGACAAAAGAACTAGTTCCATGCTACTAAGAAAGTAAACAATGAGGTAAGCATCTCAAATTATCCAATAAACACTATAAAGCACTCATAACTAATTGAATAAAACATGCATTTTGTGTTTCCAAATGATTAATTTTAATAAATCATAAATTTATATATGAGCACTCATAACCAAAGAGTAAGAAAAGTTAGACTTACCATTTACTAGCTTAAAATTTTAATGTGAATAAACGAGGCAAATCTAACATGAGAACACAAAAATGTTCAAGTACATGTCAGAAGGCACTCCAATTTCCTCTCTAAATGTCAAGTACTAACTGTACATTTCAATGCAACAAACACTGAGGGTGCTTGCTAGTATATGAAGTGACATTTTCCTAGCACGACCTTTCTACCTAACAATAACTTACATTTTAATTAAATTGCACCATTTTCGTTGCATGCCAAGTGTCTCAGCACCACACATTATTACCCTCCTTTGTTAGAGCTGAAAGTTAAAGGCCATGCACTTAAATAATTATTGAGATTAATGGAATTTGTAATTTATGAGAAAATGGCATGTTCATGCTAGTTCTTATTGTTAGAAAAGTTAAATTTGCACATTTTGAATGGATAGGAATTAAAAAAGAAAATGACTCAATAGTCATTAATATATAATAAAAAAGGTTGTTCTAAGTGGACTTCTGAATTATATAATCTTTTAAAAAATATTTTTAGCCCTACAGATCACTTTGTGAAATCATAGGAAAAATTGAACCAAGCCACAAAGAATCCTATTATATTACAAAGTGTCCTATCATCGATTAGAAAAAGATCAACCGTAGATCAGTGGTTTTCCCACCCGTCTGACTGCAGCTTTGTGTGCTATGCCATCAAGCCTCTTCCTTCTTAGACGACACAGAGAAGTAAGGTTAAGTGGTTCAGGTCTCTCTGTGCCTAGATTATTTTTACTTAATTGCATCTATTTTCCTTCCTGTTGCTACAAATGGCAGATTTTCCTCTCGTTTAGAAGGTAATTGTTGTTCTGTTTTGTATGGCTCATATTTTTAATCCTACATTTCAAAATAGCTTGAAGAATGGTTTTAAAATGTCTTATCATATTAATTGTAAATACTGAGATAATGTGTACAATGATTAGACTGACCCAGTCCTTCCACAATTTGTATACACTGAAATAAAACTCTGTCCAATAGATAAGTTAAATTGCTCTTTGTGAATTAAAAATAAAGGGAAACGCAGATAGGGATCTTAATATAGGATATAGTTTAAGAGAAGAGAGTGACCCTTGTATGCACATAGTTCAACCCTTAATTATGCAAGAATATCAATTTAAAAAATAATGTATTCTAAAATTTAGATGAAATGCATGTTTAATCATTTTCATGCCACCATAACTGATAATACAAGTATTAAGTCATGTAACATGGAACCAAAGGTAATTATTTAGAGAAGCCCCCTATTTTCTGATTGAAAATAAATCCATTCAATACTAGTTATGTCTACTCCAATGCATTCAATAATAATGACAAAAATAATAATGTTTGTAATTTATTCTTGTATTTAAAAATTTACACTATGAAACTTGAATATAGTTGAATTAAATTGTAGATGCATACAGGGATTGTAAAAATTTTGCTCATATCACTTAAGAACTTATTTAACTCAGTTTGAATGTTGTTTACAATTTGTTTTTATGTGTATCAAATATCACAAATGCTCTAAATTTAAAAATCTACCATCTAAACAAATCTTTATTTCCTCTTTTGTTTTGTCTTTTCCTCCTATAGAGGTTAGTCCTCTTAGGAAAAATTATGTTATCCTTTGAAGTTTGTTTTCATGTCTAAAAATGTCAAATAATTTTCAGAAGAACTTAAAATTATTTTGGATAAACTGTTGTGTTCTATTGCTTTATGGTTTTGGTTTTAGAGACATTTTACAATCACAGATTTAAACATTCCTGTACAAATAATGATTTTGAGGTTTTAAAACAGAGTTATGGGGTTGCAGAGCTGGCTCAGTGGTAAGAGCATTTATTGCTTATATTTTGAGGGTTCTTTAGAGGAACAGAACACACACACACACACAGAGAGAGAAAGAGAGAGAGAGAGAGAGAGAGAGAGAGAGAGAGAGAGAGAGAGAGAGAGAGAGAGAGAGAGAGAGAGAGAGAGAGAGAGAAAGGGGAGGGGATTTATTCGAGTGGCTCACGGGCTGTGATCCAGGAATGGCTTTCTACCAACAGTAGGGCCATGAGTCTGGTACTTGTTCAGTCCACGGGGCTGGATGTCTCAGCTGGTCCTCAGTATAGGGCAGAACCCAGAAGTAGGCTCTATTTCCAGTGAAGGAATATGCTTGCCAGTAGGAGAGCAAGCAGCCAAAGATCCAAAACTTCCTTCTTAAATGTCCTTTATATAGGCTGCTGCCAGAAGATGTGGCCCAGATTAAAGGAGAATCTCCCTGCCTCAAAAGATCTGAACTAATGGTGGATCATTCTACCTGAAATGTTCTGGATTAAAAGTGGGTCTTCCCACTTCAAATGATTTAATTAAGAAACAATACCTCACAGGCATGCTCTGTAGCTTGGGTTTTAGTTATTTTCCAGATGTAGGTAAATTAACAGTCAAGAATAGTCATTACACTATTCTTTCTGAGGATCCAAAGTCAGCTTCTAGCACCCACTTCAGGAGACTTATAATTGCCTGTGAGTCCAGGCACAAGGGAAATAACAGCCACTGCTACACTTTGCTGACACTTATGTATTCATATGGTTTTATAAAATTCAATAAACCTTTAAACATAATAATTTAAAAATGATGAAGCTAAAAGTCATTACTGACTGATTAATTATGAAGATATGCATTTTGCGTCTATGGAGATAATGGAAGTAAACATTAAAGAACAAAGATAAGTAAGTAGCAATAGAAAGAGGATTAGATGGATTTGAAAGAGATGAAGGTCCTCAACTTCACTCACAATAGAACACAAATTGTCAGATGAAACTGTTTAAAGCAGGCAAGATTTAAAACAAATGTTAATAGCAATGATACATAAAAAGAGAAAAGAAAAAATTATTCATTTGTGTTAATCAGAGTTACTTCATAGGGGACAAATATAAGGAGCCAAGCTAGTGTATACACAGACATTTTGTGTGTGTGTGTGTGTGTGTGTGTGTGTATTTCACTCTATTCAGTTGAACACAGTTACAAATGAAGTTATCTTTGCTTTGATATCTTTTCTATGGGTAGAAGTATGAAATGCACGACTTATTCTCATTACATACATATTTTTCATTTCAACAAAAACTTTATAAGACCCAGAAGGAAATTGAATGAAGATTTAGTTTAAATTATCTCTCATATTATTCATTTAGCATAAGATCATTTATCTATAAAGAAAAATGAATAAGCCTGAAATAAAGGGGCTATGCAGGTTTTCATGTATTACCAATTAAAATAATCACAGTATAATTTCGTATTATGTCATACCTTGATTTTATTTAATTTTGAGTTTTAAAAATTACCACAAATCTTCAATTATCATCTGATCATGTATATATGTATTTTACCCTTTGAAACATAGATTTGTAACTCATTTATAAATGATAGACATGACAAATTTTGTTGCGCAAGCAAGGATTAGCCAAGGTTATGGGCATGCACCCTATGTGGTTAGCCTAAGCTTTATTCATATTTTGCTCCCACATATGTATATGGTTTTCCAAAACAGTTCTACAATTACCAATAATGACTTTGCAATATGTCTTTTAATAATGACTTTTATTTTGAACTGAACTCTATATAACTGGGGTCCCTTTCTGATGCTAAGTTACAGAAGTAATGCTGTTTCTTACTTTGTACCGGAGAAGCTGTGATAGATCAAAACACTGATATTATAGGATAAGAATTCTTGAGGCAGATCTCAACACTGTAGAATTCAGGCTCCGAGGGACAGGTGGGAAACGAACTGTGTGGCTCTTCAGTTGAGAACGTAACGCGGTAAGTGTAGAAGTTTTCAGTTTCTGAAACTTGTACCTTACCATAACAAACCCATAGGTACAATAGACTGCAAACTTCTCCAAAATATTAATTGTGTGGTGAGTTTTTGGTATCATTGGGAGTCAGAAATTTATGTTTAATAAATTAAGGGAAGAATTGTAAGAAACTAAATACATATCTACTTGGGAAATAAAAAGAAATTTCAGAAGTTTGGGCCAGGACAGAGATGAAAGAATCTTTCCAGAGAGTGGATTTCTATATGCTTGGAAGTTCCAACTTTGTGGGTGCAGTTTCTCATAAAAACAAATAGAACTATGGGTGTAAATTAGTTCTATTGTTTTATGATGCTTGGGACAAAAAATATATTTATGTATTTCTGCAGAGGTGATATGTTGGGCTTATATTTCGCTGAACGCTTGGGACGCCAGGCTGAGATCAAGCCTTGGGGAGTTAATTTATAACCTTACAGGAAGTGAGCAAACTCTGAAGATGTTTACCTATGCAGAGGTCAGCCTGCATTGCAAGGGAAATGAGACTGCAGGTTAAAGTCATCTCTCACTTGTGCACGGAGAGTATCACCAGTGGAGCTTAATGTGCCGGGTTTAAGGTGAGCCTCTGGAAACTGCCAGATTCCTTCACTGACAAACAGCATAGTTTTGTCTTGTTTCATTCTGTAGTTTGTTTGTTTGTTTGCTCCCTCCTTTTGAGAGTAAAGGACAAAGAGATGTTTCCTCTCTATATAAGCAGACATTCACTCCGTCTCTTTTCACTGACAGAGCTTCCCTGCTATCTGTAGAGGACTTTCCTTGATTGTTTTTGCACTCCATTGCTGGATGGATGGGAAGAACCAGGATTCTTTAAGATGGTGGAATTTTAGTTGGGTGGTGGCGCACGCCTTTAATCCCAGCACTTGAGAGGCAGAGATATGCAGATCTCTGTGAGTTCGAGACCAGCCTGGTCTACAAGAGCTAGTTCCAGGTCAGGCGTCAAAGCTACAGAGAAACCCTGTCTCAAAAAAAAGATGAATTTGAAAAAACTCCTCAGACAACATTAATCAAATTTTATATGAAAAAATTTAAGAGTATATATGCCAATTTGGTAAAACTATAAAAATGTTGCACTTGTTGAAAAATATGTCAAGGTAGAAGCTACTCAAGAAAAAGTGACAGCTTGAGAAAACCCAGGACCACAGTTGTAGATGCTCTGGTGCTGGAACAAGCGGCTTAATTAGAGAGATGGGAGGTGTCCACTTGGCTGTTGTCTGCACAGGTCATGCGATCCCATGGCAGCAGACTCTACAAATATAAGACAGATCTGAATATGGACAGTAGAAACTTACTGCATCTATTTTTTTTTTCTGAGAAAGAGAATCAGCGATGTTTTGAGAAGGCTGTGAGAAGCGTTTACATTTGAAATAAGTCCTGGAACAGAATCAAATCAATTTAAAGATGTATTGAATAAGCACTAGAAGAGAAACCTTAAAAAGGTTTCTAGAATCACTAGTTGTATAATTTGTGAATGAAATTTTAACGTAGAATAGTAACTACTAAGTGCAGAATACAGTGTTATTTAAGAAAATTTCATTTATGATAACGTTATGGTTGAAATGTCATGGGCCCCATATTCTTGAATGGTTGAATAATTGATCTCCAACTCATAGAAGTATTTGGGAATGACTAGACAATATGGCCTTCTTGGGGGATGTGGATGTTTGTGGATGGGCAGCTTCCCATGTCTTTGCTCTATAACCATGGACTCTAAGTATCTGATACATAATCCCAGTTAGGAGCACTTTTTAGTATTTCCTTGATCCTACTGATTTCATCACCACAATATAAAAGTAACTAATACAGAAAGGTCCAATTTTACTTACAAACTCATTATGATTTTACAATATTTAAGATTTTAATTGAATATAACTTTTTTTACTTCTCATTAGCCAAACACTTGTTTGGGAGAAGGAACAAAGAAAAAAAAGATTTGTTGATTAGATTAAAATTTTTCATAAAGTTTTCAGTAAACCTGATACAACTATTTGTCAAACAATTTGAATAATTTAAGGAAAAAAAAGTTAGAAATGCCCTTAAAACTCAGTTGGAAATAGAATAATTGCTTGAGTTTTAGAACTGCATGAGTCTTCAAAGGAAAAAAAAAACTTCAAGTGTATGTTTCCATTAGTATTTCTTTACTCTCTTTCTTTCCTTTCTTGGTCACCTTTCTGTCCTCCTCTTTCTCTATTCTTCCATCTCTTTTTAAAAAATTATTTTTATATTAAAACTGACAGGTTTAACACTGATATTCCACTACTCACAAATTGAGTTTGTTACCTCCTAGGCAGCACTTCAACAAAAAGAGTTCAGCTCACTATGAATTATTTTTACTATATAGTGACATATGCTCTGTGATATAAATACTATCTTCATGAAATTTATGGAAAAAGTAAAACAGCTTAAACAGTCTGGCCATGATAATACTGCAAATCATTTTTACTTCATCCATAGTTCTCATCAGAGCACAAGAAAGGGTCATAAATAGACTTTGCTTTTCGCATTCAGAAAATTGTGTTTCTCTCTTTCTCATTAATGTTTATGACTCTGAATTACCTAATAAGTGACTATCTATGTGTGTATATATACATATCTCAAGTTGAGTTATTCATTGCCTGTCATGTATATTGATGTTCAAATTAATTAGATTCATCTGCTTTTATTACTCTTTTCACATTTCCAAGGGAATTCGAGCTAGATGTGATGTCTCTAGCCTGTAATGCAACTACTGAGGGCTGAGAGAGGAGAATTATTGTTACCATCAAGGTCCATATTGCTTCTAAGCTAGGAACAACAACATGGCAAGACTCTATCTCCAAAAAAGGGACATACACATAAACACATATATATCTCTTCTTAAACAAATGTGAAAATTTGAAAAGACATTTGCATTTTAATTGGAGGAGATTCAGATTTCAGTATTGATCGTACAGAGCAATGAGAAATGGGCAATGGAGTAGCTTTTCTGACCCAGCAAAAAGTATCTTATTTTTTAATACAATAAAAAAAGAAACTAAAATTGAGCTCAGATGATACATGAAATGATAGAGCTATCCTACTACAATCTTATTCTAATTCTTTCTGTTCAAATAGATTAAAATATATTTTGGTAACTCAACTGGGCACCTAAATTTTACAAAATCAATAGCATCATTAAAATCTAGATGAATTGAGAAACAAACAAGCATAGGTCCAAATGAGTCCCTGTGAATGTGGTTTACAGTTGTATGGCTGGGGCAGACTGAAGGGCCACTGGCAGTGGTACCAGGATTTATCTCTACTGCTTGTACTGGATTTTTTTGGAACCTATTCTCTTTGAATGGATGCCTTGCTCAGCCTAGATATAGTAGGGAGGCCTTTGGACCTTACCCAAAGCAGTGTGCCTTACCTTCTCTGGACTGGATGGGGCACAGGGTGGGCAGGGGGTAAGCGGAGAGCATGAGAGAAAGGGAGGGAGTCGGAACTTAGATTGGTATGTATAATGAAAAAAGACTGTTTTTTAATAAAACTAAAATTAAATTTACAAAGAAAATACTTACATATTGTTCTATTCCTGCCTCACCCACTCTAATTCCTCTCGTGTTCCCTAAACCCCTTCTCTAGTTCACGTATTCTTCTTTACTTAGTGTTGCTGTGAACACGCACAAACATGTTCCCCCTCTTTTGAATCACTTCAGGGCTGTTCATCTGTATATGTGCTTATGGCTGACCACTTGGGACTGCGTAACCTGTCAGGAGTCTAATCCCTGGAGAAGACTGTGTATTCCTCAGCAGCCATTCATTTCCTAGGGCTCTTTCTATAGAGGGAGGTCCCTTGTGAGATTTCCTCTCCATGCTGACAGGCCAGCTTGAATTTTCATTATGTTAGTTTTGTTTAGGCAGTCATAATTGTGAGAATCCATGAGTACAGGTTTCCTGTCATAAATAAAGGGCACTGTCTCACAGTAACCCTCACAAGTGAGAGAGATAACCCAGGACTTTCTGAATAATAGTCAAGTAAATACTCCCTTCCACCGAACCTTATCATACACTCTTTCCTCCTCTAATTAAAGGCAAAGTTTTAATATTATTTCCTTTGTTGTCAATAATCTGTGCTTGACACTTTGTCACACATTTTCTAAATGACGTTATCTAGTTTACCCTTGATTGTTCCATGATTTATATGTTTTACACTATATAGCCTTTGATATGTATGTTGCATAATGTAGAAAATCATCCTCGAACCTGATCCGAATTTATTTAGCAACATTTGATAAAACTTCCACATCTTTGCCCAATGCCCCTTTGCACCAGGTTTCAACACTTCTTGTTTCAAATAGACCTTGACCATCCTTTCTTCAGTGTTGCTTAGTTCTCTCCCTTGGGTACTGAATCTTAGAGCTCTTGTATGCTAGTTAGAGGCTTTGAAAGTCGGCTACATCCAACTCTATTTTTTTTTAAATATCCTTTTTGTTTGTTATATTTTTTTGTCTTTTAAGACATGTTTTCACTGCTACCTACACTGGCTTTGAACTCACTAAGTAGCACAGATTGACCCTGAACTTTTCCTGCCAAAACACACTGTATTAAAAGCTTGTTCACTAGGTCAGCTCTACACTGATCTAATGCTAGAGTGCTTTAGTTAGGAGTTTGTCCCCTGTGTTTTGCCGATTGTAGTTTGAGCATTTTTGCTGGATTCAAACTATGAAAACTATGTTATTAACTCTCAAAATTTTATATCCATCTTTGTCAAATTCCTACTGGATATTTATTGATTCATCTGTTTTATTTGTTCTCTGGGGATTTTGTACAATGTTCTTGATTTTATATATTCTCTATTCTACTTTTATTCCACACCCATCATTCATACCCTGTATATTCAACTTTGTGTTCATTTTCAATCCTTCAGCATCTATTTTTCCTGTCCAAATATTCGGAGATGTGTAGTTCTAATGAAGTGTTCCTGACTTATCAGGGGCAATAACCTTTGAAAAAGCCATCATTCTTTCTCCAAGGAGCTAACCTATCTCAATTGCACAACATCTAGGGGTGAGACTTTGTGCTCAATTCCTTCTCTATGCCTGGATTTTGTCTTCCTTGGTCTTAATCTGGTTTTCTACATTCTGTCACAACTGATGTGAGTTTCTTTGTGAAACTCCCTTGCTGCATCCAGAAGTTAGTATTTCCTTTTATTCAGACTCTGACACTCTTTCTTTCTATGCTCCCTCTTCTGCAATGTTACATGAGCCCTTGGAGAAATAGAGTGTGGTGTATATGTTTGCTTTACAGCTGAACATTCTGTGGACTTTTATTTCCAACTGTGTGCACAGTTGTAGGTCTCTGTGTGAATCACCATCTACTGTAAATAGAAACTTCCCAGACAAGGCTTGAGAGATGGGTTCATCTATGACTATAATGATAAGTCATTAGGGAATGGTTTAAGGCAAAGGCTGCTAGGCAGCATAATTGTAATACTTTCCCCCTTTGGTCTGTTTCTTTTCTAGCCACAGGTTCTTAGCCCAATAATGACTCCAGGCCTGGGTTTCATTACATGAATGAAATCGAGTAATTTTGGGTTGTGAGTCTAATCAGAAAGTCCTTGTTTACTTCTATGATGCTCTTGCCAGTTTCGGGCCTGGGCAAATGTCTTAAAGATTAGCATTGTAGTAGTTTACACAGCTCCTAGCTGGGAGTTATTGATGATCTCTTCTCTCTTAGTGCAGATCTAGCTCTGACGTGGCACCTCTAGTTTCCTGAGTGATAGTGGTAGGGATGGAGCTTCTAGACCCAAACCAATGTGATTTCATCTAAGGCTCCTCTAAGAACATCATAGAAAAGGGGTCAGACTAAGAAGTCTACTTCTCTAATGTGTCCTCTAGCTATGACATGAAAGGTACACCTGTGAAATCTCAACAACATGGCTGCACAAATGACAACTGAACAATTCCAACACCAGCTGACATCTCAATATACCTGAGGAAATAATGGGACCTCAACCCTAAATGAAGAGCGGTAAACAATTGACAATCGATGAGAGAGGGAGAGTTATTTCCCTAGGGCTGAGAACTCTGGTTACCTAATTCCATGTGATCAGTCTAGATCTACACACACACACACACACATATACATACATAATAGTTTTTAAATTTAATTTTAAATTTAATTTAAATGTGTGTGTAACAACAGTGGTTTAAAAAAGGAAACAGTGAATTTGGGAGCGAATTGGGGTGGAAGCAGATTAAGAAAGGGTAGGAGTAAAGAGGGAAAATGGTCTTGGTTATGTAAAATAAATTCAAGACTGAAAGGAGAAAAAACATGGGGTGTAGGTATGTGGGTTTACATTAATGAGACTCAGGGGTTCTCTTTAGTGCTACAGAGTCTCATTAGGAGGCTCAGGAGGCATTGCTGTTGTAAAGTTGTTCAAGCATCACAAGAGCTCCCGTCCAAAGGGGAAGATCCATTGTCAAATTCTTGCCTTTGGGGTTAAAACTTTCTTTACAAAGGGTAAGGAAACTGTAGTTGCAACAGGCAGAGAGTAGTTCAGCTTCTTGTTGATGGGTGGCCTCTGTTGTTTTTCAAGAAATTTGAATGTCTTCAGCTACTTTTAGTAAGCCACTCTCAGCAAGTGGAAGCCTTCGAAACTGAGGCCCCATCTTGAAACAGCTTGTCTAAGCTCTGATCTCATTTATATTTTGGTACCATAATTTAACTCCCAGAGACCTGATGCATGTAACATTCTCCATGATTTAGTATAGTTATTTCATTGCTACTTATTATTCTAATTTATTCTTATACTCTACTCATTCTGCCAACAATTGTCAAGTTTTTCCCTAATCCTAAAAAGAACTCAAAAATAAGCACAACATTCTGGCACCTTTATTGCCTTCTTATTATTCTCTTTATTTTGTTTATCCTTAACACACTGGCCTGAGTGTATCACATGGCACACATATAAATGCTGCTTGCATTATTTTATGTATTTATTAATCTAATGAATACATATTGAGAATTTAATACTGTGTATGCATGTACTAAAACTATCAAAAATATTTGAAAGCTTCTTTTAATAATGATGTACTATTCCATCTTCACATCTGTTGTTGAAATTATGTGATATGTTTTCTCATTTATGGAAAACCGTTGTAACTGGGTCCAGATGTTCAGTACGAACACTAACTGAGACGAAGTTGAGAATTTTGCAATTCCCTCTCTAATCAATTGGAGCCAAATTCCCTTCAGAAACAGTTTCATCAGGAGTGCATATGTTGAAGATACAGTTGTTTAAATAGATACATTTAAAGCATAAGAACTTTTTTTAAAGAAAAGCCTAAATGCTGAATTTTATTATGTACTATATAAATGTTTTATTTCCAAGTTAGAATTCTTATGTGACAAGAAAATGACCTTGCTTTTCCTACAATAATGTTTTCTCCACAAAGGATTCACTAAGTCCTTCACTGTTGTTTATTGTATTGACATTGTCAGTCCAGTCTTGTCTCCCAAAGAGCCAAAGTAGATGAAAACTTCAGAGTTTTATATTTATATCTTGATTCACTTCGTTTGGATTTATTGCACTGTGACAAATTTATGAGCAGAGCATTGCCCACTCTGAAGATTCTGATAGTGTTTCATTATGATATATAAAATACATCTGCAGGATCATACAAACTCCCTGTGATTGAGAGCAGCCCTTGCTAGATATCAGAAAGGCTACATTGTATCACATTGTTGCTAGTTTCTAGTTTATACTCTGGATATTTATTTTATGTAGTTTCTAACTTATCTCCTGAGAGCTCTTAAATGTTGTCCTATCTGTACCCTTTCCTAATATTTTCATACTGTCTTTTTTTCAAATAAATTTTGACTTTATTTTAAAAATCTATATTTACAAATATCGAGCCCTTTATATCATATAAATGGGATCACTCTTTCAAATTCACTTTAATTTTTTCTAAAAGATTAATTAAGTTCAGTTTATTAATTCAGTTCAATTAATTAAGTTAATTGGTTGTGGCTCAATCTTTTTTGGGGGTATATATGATACATTGTATTTTATTGGATGAACCACAATACCACTTTAATATCTTTGAGTTAGAAATATAGAACTCATTGCAGGGACAAATGTCACACCATGGAATGTAAAATAGGTAGTTTAGAAATGAATATTAAACAAAAAGTTAAACATTTAATAGTGTTGAAAACAGCATTTAGAGGAAAAAGCCTCATTTTAAGATTTAAGATTTGCTTAAATAAACATTTTCTCTGAGACACAACCATTCTATGTGACATTGATTGCTATTTTTGCATCACTTAAAGAAATTTCAAGAAACATAGATTATTTTAGCAAGTAAACTTGAGAACAGAGGCTAGAAAGGCATTTCCATGATGTACTTCTCTTGCAAATATGAGGACCAAACTTTGATGCCCAGAATCCACATGAACATACCAGCAGTGGAGGCATACATTACTAATCCTTGTGTTGGTTGAATGGTCACAGACAGATCTCTGGACCAGGCTGGTCACTCGGCATAGTTTAAATGATGAGCTCCAGACTGACCACTTACTGTTTCACAAAGCAAGTTTTGTGGCTCCTAAGGAAACATATCCAACATTGATTCCTTTCCTTGCCATGTATTTGTCCCCATATAAAAACAGAATGGTCTCTGATTCCCAACAAGGAGAAATTGCAGAATACTACACTGGAGTAAAATGTAAATACTGTTGACTAGATTTCCAGTCTGGTTTTCTTTACAGATTCATTATAGAACTTTGTAGGTATTAAATGGAGATGTATTTGCAACATGTAGAAAGACCCAATAGGCATAATCAGTGAACAAACTATGTGGCATCTACAGCCATATGATTATAATATTTTTAAGACCTATGCTCTTCCTCATTCATATAAAACAATTCCTTATATCTTCTAATCACAAAGAATCAAACAATTGGCTTGTCACCAGCCTCATGTCACTCCTCTCACTGGCTATACTCTGTTAATAGGTTCTAAAACCCCCTCTGAGCTGTGATCCAGCTCTGTGAAAGTCCTCACTGACTGAGCCTCCTCACTGAGTTTCTCTGCTTCTTTTTCCCTAGTGAATTCTTCCTCTGAACCTTTAGTTTGAACCAATGCTTCCTTCCCTATTTGGGTTCTGCTGTCACAGTGATGAGAAAATCAACTGATGTTGCAGAGACCAGCAAAGGAAGAAATATTCCTTAAAGATCAAATCAGCAGTGCCAGATGTATGGTTAGAAAGGTTCCAAATTACTGGACTCGTGTAATAATTTTTCAAATTAATCAGTAATGTGTTAGTTGGAAAAGTAAAAGGAATTTAATGGAAGTTGAATTATAAAAGAAAATATAATAAATATAATTGATAAAATGAATTTATATAATGCTTGGATA
The DNA here is from genome assembly GCF_903992535.2 of Arvicola amphibius. Classification (NCBI taxonomy): domain Eukaryota; kingdom Metazoa; phylum Chordata; class Mammalia; order Rodentia; family Cricetidae; genus Arvicola; species Arvicola amphibius. Next base: position 33,388,627 of record NC_052060.1, on the reverse strand, counting down.
ATTTTCAAACTTTAACTATTACCATGGTTGAGCATTATATTCATAATTTTATATTTATGTGTGTTTTAAGTTGTTGCAAAACATATGATACATGCACTTTCAGGTGTGGGAGTAGAGGTTGAAGACCCCTCAGTAGCATAGATTTTGACTAACATGAAATTATCTGGGATGGATCTCAGTATAATGAGAACTCTCCATAATAACTACATCCTTCTGAATTTTGATGTTTCCTTGTACTCTGACACATTGTATTTCAATAGTCAGCATGCTTTGGTATAGCTTTGGATTTTACAAAATATAAGCTATATTGAACTTGTCAGGGACAACCCATTAGAGTTATCAGCTAAAATGAGTTTGGGATTTAAAATAATTATATTCATTTATTGAGATCATGAACCTCAAGGGAACTTTGCTGTCCTTTTCTCCCCAGCTACAATTTATTAGAGCAATTTATCTTTGTCCATTTAGAGAACCTATGCCTCTAAATTAATGTGGTATTTTGCTATAGGTGACATTGGCTTTTGTTATGTTATGGTTAATGTGCATATATTTCACCATACATATTGGGTAAAATATAACATAAATTATTTTCACAATTAAAATATAATGCACCCAGGTACTTTATATTTTTCTGGATATAGTTTTTAATCGATAATTGTTCAATTAAACAAAAAGATGAATACTTATCTCTTTTTCCTTCTAAACTTGGTGTCAGGATAGAAAAATAATTTTGAATTCATTATAAATGTCCTGTGTAATAAAAGGTATAATAGACATATGCCTTTTTCTATCCTCTGCTTAAACAGAATATCTCTCTATTTCAAATTATCTATATTAAATGAATAACTTTTCTAAATAGAGATAGTCATAAATAATACTATCACATATTTCTACATCTGTGGAAATGTTGAATAATATTATCATCATTTAAATCTTTTCAGTGTTTTCAGTTTATAGTGCTGCTAATTTTGAGACATTCAACATAACAGAAAATGCTCTGTTGTCATTGAAGACAAATGTCAAAGAGTAGGCTGACATGTTACATACATATTACATTCGTTCCCCTTTCAGGATTAGTCCTTTGCAGAAATTTGATTGCCTCATATGTTCTATTAATATTGAAAATGATCTATTAAAGTAAAAAAAACAATTTCTGTTTTGTATTTTTATAATATTTTCAAGGAATATTTTTATAAAAACAGATTCAGCTATAACATTTGAGTTCTGGTGAATAATAAAACTGAATTTACTTCTGTGCTTGCACTTTCTTATATGAGCCCTGGTCTGAGTGTCCTTAAAGATAGACTTCTGACTTACAAATGAGTGGTAATTTTCTAATTTTCTCTTCTAGTTTCTGAATATTGTCAGTATAATTTTTTGTTGTAAGACATAGATATATTTTCTTCTGCTTGTTATAATGATTCAAACTTAGCAAAACTTTAAAGTTATATGAAGAATATCCTTGATTTTCTTATACCAGTATGCTTGGGTGCACACCCGAAGGGAACACAGCTGCTCACCGAATATTTACAAGGATGATAATGACAATGTCTTCTTGCCGACTCTTCCTTGCTCCCCAACTCTCTTATTTGTTTCTTCTCCTAAAACCTTCACCCTTTTGTCTCTTATCCTCTTATATTCTCTTCTCTTCAGTTTAGAGACAATGAAATGACCAGGTACCATGAATTTATTTGAATGCTCACAGTTGGAACCTGACTGTCAAAGTAAAACAAACAAACAAAAAACACAACAACAACAACAACAAACTTCTGTTCTTTTTTGAGGTTTTCCTTTGAGTTTCTGTTTCTACTGCATTTATGCAAAGTTGTTTCTTTTCATTCTTGTTTAAGTCGGGAATTCTTTTATTACTTTAAATTTTATCAGTGATTTTCAGATTGCTAAAATGTCTCATTGAGCGGGAGCTAACTCAGCACACTGAAGACTGCAAATGGTTAGAAGTACATAAGAACCAGATGTGAAACAATCTGAGGACCAGCTTTATAGTACAGTATCCTAAGATGGTGGAGGAGGACTGAGAAACCAAGGACAATGGCAATGAACATGAACTCTACAGCATGGATAGGCTCACTGTGAGCCTTGTCAGTTTGGTTGCTCACCTTCCTGGACTTAGGGGGAGCTGGGAGGACCTTGGACTTAACATAGTGAAGGGAACCCTCATGGCTCTTTGGCTTGGAGAGGGAGGGAGTGGGGGTATGGGTAGAAGGGAGGGGAGGGGAGGGTGAGGAGGAGGGGAGGAGATGGAAATTTTTTATAAAAAAATAAAGAATTAAAAAAAATAAAAAATAAATCAAGATTCAGTGAGCATACACTACTTGATTGTCCCTTTTGTAAGTATTCTCATTTTAAAACAACACTGTAAAATCATGAGTCTATCAATTTTCCAAGATTCTATTGACTTGTCGTCAAAAGTGTATCATCATGGAAAATATTTTTAATTTTAGTACTATTAAAAGAGACTTGCATTATAATCATGTTAGAGTGGTAGGTTGCTTGCAGTATAACAGCATTTTTTTTTCTTTTTTAACAAGGTGAACCTTGTTAAATATTGATGCTGTCATTAAACTGCCACTGCACTTGTATTCTCTATTGCTAATTAAGAAGCATTTTAATGTAACTCAAGTCCATTTCTTTAATTAGCATCCATGTAGAATGCTTATACACGCATATTGACCATTTGAAACACATTTTACTTAATGTGAAGAAACATTACTTGATAGGAATGTTGCGCTGATTGTCAGTTCTTTCTATTAAGGAGAAATAAATGAAACAGAACAAAATAGGAGAGGGGAGGGAATAGGTGAAAAGAAGGGAGGAGATATGAACAGAAGAAGGAAAGAATCAAGAAGACTGGGGGAAGGAAAGGACACTGAGTATAGAAATTGTAGACCTGGCACTATAGAGTGAGCGAGTATAGATGGATTTGGAGTTGCCCTGAGGCTGTTTAACAGGATACTTTGCTTCATTGGTCTCTGACATTGTTGTTTTGATTTTTATTACTATGTATACTACAAATATTTTTCTCATGTAATGGAAAGGTATAAAGCAAAAGAAAATGAATATCAACAACTAAAAAGAAAGGTTTAAAAAAAAACAAGATCCCTAAGGGAATCAAGCTAAACAGTAGGTGGAGTTCATTGCGCATGCAGTGCTGATAGATTCTAGTTCACAACACAGAAGCAATCACATGTTATTTACACCTTGCATTCTTCATAGGCCAAGGTTACAAGATAAATAAATTCAAATCTCTGGGCTAGGTAAAACGTTCTTGATTTATAGTTGGGGGCTTTACTTTTTTCTTGCACAATCATTTCAAAGAACATCAGTATTTATCAACATTACAGTGAACATTTATCTCATGTAATAGTGCCAAATACTTAAAAATCTACTTGCTTGTCTGTTTGTGCAGCATGTGTGTGTGTTGTGTGTGTATGAGCGTGTATGTCTGTTGTGTGTGTGTGTGTGTGTGTGTGTATGTGCATGCATATTTATAAGAGTTCACCTGGAGGCAGCACCAGGTTTTTGGATCCCCTGGAACTGGAGTTACTGGCATTTATGAGTGGTCACACTTGGGTGCTGGAAACTTAATGGGGGTCCTCTGCCAGAGTAGCAAATGCTCTTAAGTTCTGAACCAGCACTCCAGTCTGCCAGCTGCTTTTTAATATTAATACTATTAAAGTAATAATAATACCTGTTTTTATTTATTGATAAATGTAAATGTAATTGGCTTTCAGATAAGAATCACTGCTCTCCTTGAAGTCTATTTATTGTAGTTTCTCTTGGAGGGATGTTGATAAAGGAGAGGGCAAAGTTAGCCTATAAAAGATAACCTGACTTCATTTGCCAAAATGTGTAAACCTCCACCTGGCTTATAAATATAGCACAAATTGAGAAGGGGCACGGCAAAGAAACTGCTGACATGACCACTTCACAATTTCATGATAAGATTTTATTCTAGATATGAAAGAAAGAATCGCCACAGGCGTCTGCGGGAGTCCAGGGCAGAGAGAGGAAGATGTGGACTGGACAAGGCCAGAACGATCTCTGAGAAAAGGGAGACTCACCAGAGATAGGGGGTAGGGAAAGCATAGTAACAATAGGAGGGACAGGGACTGGTGGGAATCGCTGGCCTAGAGAAGGATTAGTGGCTGGGGGAATGGAAGCCCATTAGATGGAGGGTGAGGAGGAGGTGAGGGGGGTTAAGATGCTCGGGATGTACAACAGGGACTTGTGAGTAAGCCCTGAAGGTTGACTGGAGGCTACCATGGACCTTGACATAGGCTCTGGAGGTATATGCTCATTGGAGAGCCATGTGTTCTTTTTGCTAGAGATACGGAAAGCGACTCCACTAGGCAGAGGGGAACTGGCATCACAAATTCTTGAGGAATGCTGCATTTTATCCAACCATCAGAAATCCTCCTATTGTGCAGGTTGAAATCGAACTAGACTCAATTTTGGATGAGTCAGCGGGCCTGTCCTTTTTTTTTATGGGGTGGGGGTGGGGCATTGCCTTTTGGATCTGACACAGAATTCCCCATTAATTGAGAAAATAAATTATTCTAAACCACAGATTGCCATGGAAAATTGCCAGCATCCACAGGCAGAAGAAAAAAAAAGGAATCTAAAGCGGAATTTCACTGAGTCGAAGCAACTAGAAAGCCTGTATCTCAAACAAAGCCAGTTTTCTCCACAGTATCTCAGCAGCTGTTGAGTTTGATCCAACCCAAGAGATTTGTTAGATGTCAGAATACGTGGCTATTGAGAAAACTTTGTGTTCATCTGTATTATTATTTATTTATTTATTTATTTATTTATTTATTTATTTATTTATTTTGGTTTTTCGAGACAGGGTTTCTCTGTGGCTTTGGAGCCTGTCCTGGAACTAGCTCTTGTAGACCAGGCTGGTCTCGAACTCACAGAGATCCGCCTGCCTCTGCCTCCCGAGTGCTGGGATTAAAGGCGTGCGCCACCACCGCCCGGCTCTTCATCTGTATTATAAGACAATATAATATTGTCTCGTGTCCTCAACATCCTATCTCACCCCCCTTTATGCTGCTTTTATCAGCCAAACTGATATATTCTGTGATCCTAAATACAGGCAGTTTCTTCATAAATTTTAAGCCATAGTGTCTAAGTATAAGCATTTGTATTGTTGGAGATTTTTGATTCCAAAAGAGAGACAACCTCAAGCATGTATTCCTGTAATAATTGTGACTTTACAAACTAGTACTCTAAAAAGTCATGCTGCAAAGAATTTGGAACATTTAGTGGCATAGAATGGCAGTTTGTGGTGTCACCCATTGTGACTAGTATGTTTCAAACCCTATTGATTAGCCTTTCTAATGTAGTGGTAGTGCAACTACATTAATTCATGTAATTAAGCTGTAAACCCCACCTCCGCCAAACCATGCAGCTCCCTGGAATGCTGGGAGTTGCGAATTCTTGAAAAATAATAAGCCTCATGGGAAAATATGGTGGCCATAAAATCTGTCCTTATAAGTCTCTGCAAAATGTGTCTTGAGGTTTAAGGAATGGCCCTGACCAAAATCCATCTTGGTAACAATTTAATATTCAATTAAAATTTGCTTCAAATTTGGTGCCACTGTATCTCAGGATTAACTCTAGTTATGATGTGTTGCTATCTTTCTGCTTATTTTTGGTACTAGGTATGAACCTTAGGGGCTTGTACCAAAGAGGCAACTGTCTTCTAATCATCTCTATCCAGCTATCAGAGTTATTTTAATTGACCTATTACCCAATAACATGCTGTAAGCGTTAAGTACCTATTTTCATCACTATAATCTTCCTTACTAAAGGCATATATATATATATATATATATATGTGTGTGTGTGTGTGTGTGTGTGTGTGTGTGTGTGTGTGTGTGTCCCAAACTTCTAACTGTTGTTTTCTTTGTTCTTAAATTTTCAGTGTTTTGTATATAGGGGTACTGGTATGCTATTAACTATGTGTTTTGCAAGAATTATCTGATATAATTTGAAGCTGTCCTTTGTTTAATTCCTTTTTAGGAAAGTGGAAACTATAATTTTAATGAATTGCAGTTTATAAATTCCTTCATAGAGCAATGATGCTCTTGGTGTCATTTTGGAAAGGTCACCCCAGAACCCAGAGGCATATCTATCTTCTCATATCCCATCGTCTAGTATTTAACAGTTTTCAAAACGCACTTATCAGGTGACTCAGTGTAATGCTGAATTTTATTACCTTTTTTGGAAGGTATTAGGTTTGTGCTGAGATTCAGTTTTACATATAATAATCCTGTTGTTCCAGGAACATTATTACTGAAAATTTGCTTTGTCTCGGTTTCACATTTAATCATTTGTCAAATATTGGTTGAGTCTTTCATGTGGTCCTTTATTTCACAGCCTTGTTTCATGTTTTGTAACAGCTTCAGGAATTGTTACCTATTGTAACTTCAGAGTGTATCTTAAAGATTGGTGTAAATCTTCCAGCTTATTCTTCTTCAACACTGTATTTGCTTTTCTAGGTCTTTTTAATTTCTGCAGCCACATTAGAGGTACTTTATAGCTGTCCGAAAAATAACTTGATTCATGTTTTAATGAGATCATGCTAAGAATGACCAACATCTCACAATGTTGAATAATTATTTTAAAAAGTTTCATGAATATGGAACATCTCTATTTAGTGCCTTTACCTATTTTGTAGGAGTTTTGCCGTTTTTCTATTAGTGGGGGTGGGATTAGCGGCTCATATGCAGAGCCTGTGGCATCTAGAGCTTAAGCTTGGAGAGCAAGGAGCAGGAAATGAATGTTCTAAATCATGGCCTAGATTGTCAGTAAATCCGGCTGGAACAAAACATAAAAACTCCAACAAGAAGGAACTTCCAAAAGCCTAACATCTACAGCCCAAAGAGAGATGGTGGATATATCAGAGCAACAACAGTAGGCGGTCAGCTCCAGGTAGAATTCATAGGCATCAAGACAACAGTTCTAAAATCAAATGTTCTCTGAATACCATACGGTGGCAACAGCCACCTAAGGCAACTCCTTGTTTCGAATTGCCCTGTGAGCCCTCTTGTCAGCTGCTTATTAACTTCTCTTCCTCTGCTGTGACATCAGAAAGTGAATTGGCATCTCTAATTGGAAGGCTTTGGGCCAGCTCAAGTTGTCTTCCCATCCACTTTCAGGTTTACCCTGTCTTTTCTGATTGACAAAATTTATCATCTGATTTGCATACATTTACTTCCAGCCAACCAGAACCCCCAGGGTCAACTCTACCTGGTCACAATGCAGAATTTTTTTTTTTTTAATCAGAGGCCCCAGTCCAGCTCTCAACAGGCATTGGCTGAGTAATTGACCCCCAGTGCTCCTGGGAGAAAGAAGAAAAGTAAGACCACACCTGAGATTCATCACAGATAGACTTGTGGGGCCCCTACCAACTGAAAAGGGGCACTCAGTCACCCCTTCTCCACTGCTGTGAAAAATACTGCACCTCCTTCTCCTGCAGGGAACTTGATCCTGCCTCAGGGTCTCCTGCTCTGAAATCTGCCATTCCTTCCCTGACCTTAGCAACTTGGCAGATAGGAGACACGCTGCCCCTGCTACTCATATTAATCACTTGTTCTGTACTCAACCACTCTGCAAGGCCTTCTCTTGGGTAGTGTCAACAGATGTTCTGAGAGCTTAGAGCTGTGACACTTGGCTTCAGTCTTTTCTTGGCATCCAGATGCGACTGGAGCACAGAACTGTTATACAACCTCTGTTAGCATCCTCTCGCTACTGAGGGTCTCGGAGTTTCTAATTCTCTGGCCAAGTTTCTGTCTTCCAACTATTAATTGTTCATTTGAATTATTAATCCTTTCTGGAAAATAAAAGCTCACCCATATTTCTTTGTGCTCTACTCTCAGCCCACACCATTCTTGAAAGGGAAAAAAGACAAGGATGCCATCGGAAGAACATTAAGTTGGGAGGAGTTAGGAAGAGATGGGGAAGGGAAAAGAATATGATCAAGATAGATTATAAAAACATTAGTTTGAAGTATCAAAATTAACCCAATAGGAGAACTGACTGTTCACTAATTAAATCTTGTGTATGTGTTATTATAATTGCACTTATAATATTTTAATGTGTTATCATAAATAATATTACATTTACAATTTAAAATTACACTTTTCATTTCTTGACTGGAAGATATCAACTTAACTTGTTTATTAATTGTCAAAATCTCATAAAATTCCTGTTTTGGTGAGGGTTTCTGTTGTTGTGATAAACACCACAATCAGAAGCAAGTGGGAAGGAAAGGGGTTTGTTTACCAGCGCTCCACATCACTGTCCACTGAAGGAATTCAGGACAGAAATACGAAGGCAGGAGCTGATGGAGCAACCACAGAGGAGTTTTGCTTACTGGCTTGCTTCACATGGCTTGCTCCAACTGCTCTCTTATAGAACCCAGGACTATCAGCCCAGCAATGGTTCCAGCCATAATGGCCTGGGCCTTCCCACATCAATCACAAATAAAGAACTTGCCCTACAAGCTTATCTCTAGCCTGATCTTAAGGAGATATTTTTCTCAGCTGAAGGTCTCTCCTCCTGGGTCAACTTTATATAAAACTAACCAGCGCAGTTCCCTAAATTAATCTTGTGGCATATATGATTGCATTCAGAAGTGATTAAGTTACAATGTGTGTCCTGTACTTGATGGTCTTACAAAAGATTTTAAGGGATTTTATTTTCCATAATGCAATTCTCTGATTTTGTATTGTGTTTGCTTATTTTCTCATTAAAAGCATTACATGAAATTGGCTCTGCTCTGCAATACTTTAGATATTTTTGATATTATAAGGCCAATAAAACTTAAACTTATTAATGAGCTGGAGAAATATAGCATGTTTGAAAAAGTGCTTGTATGTAAGCTTGAGAATCACAGGTGGTTCCCTAGAAACCATGCCAAAAACGGGGGACATAATCACATGTACCTGTAATGCCAGAACTGGAGAGAGAGGGAGTTCCCTACAGCTTGCAGGCCATCTAGGCTAGCTAAATAGATGATTTTTCTGGTTTGGTAAGGTACCCTGTCTCAAGATTAAGGTAGAAAAGTGGTTGAGGAAGACATTTAATGAAAACTACTGCCTGTCACATACATACACACATATGTACACCTGAATATATATGCCCACAATCCACCCCACACATAGAGAAAGAAGAGGGTCATACTTATGTTTAAGATCTATGAACACCGAGGAAATGAGAATATGGAAAGAAAATTCAGATGTACCCAGAACGACTTCATAAACAAGGCTCAGCTGTGTGCATCACAGAGACTTCAGACACCAACAGGTCTTATGCTTGTGAAGAATCTGAGGCTGAAAGAATGTGAAGCTAATTGATTATTGATACTGGTAAAGGAGACCAGTATCCTTTACATTAATTAAATAATAAGATAAAATATTACCATTTTGGCTAAGTAAATTAAGTGAACTGGTCAAATTCAAATCAAATACATTCAACTTGAGACCACATATACTCACCAAATTTAATTAAAAAATAAATATTTCAATGAAGATATTTTGATTATTAAGTAATATAGCTAATGATTCAGTAAGCAAATTGTATTATTTAAATATGTTCAAATATATTATTTTATGTTAATTAAATATTCTCTTGTAATTATTTTTACTTTTCTGCAGATCTGAGGGAATGAACTCAGGTAATGATATACTAAGCAGGCAGTGAGATACATCCTCAGCCTGCTTTTATATTCCACATATTCTTCTGGATCTCCATCTTAATTGAACACTTCTCTTAATCAACTCCACTTTCCACTTGCCTTAATAAATTTCTTTCATATAAAACATAATGTACTGAATGAAAAGGCCTACATCACACTGAGACTAACCTGTTGGTAAAGGCTGGGTGGAGGACAGGTGTTCTATATGCTGTTCATAGATTTCAGACATATCAGAAATGTCTGGCACTGGCCTACAATCTTTTATAATGTTTCCCAAGTTTTCCTCTCCGCTCATTTGTGGCAGAATGAAAAAATGTACTCATGTTCAAAGTTTGCCTTTATGCCTGTGGGAGGTAATGGTGTCTGGAGTTACGTATACTCATTACCATGCTCAGTTAAACTCTGGTACCCCTACAGACATCAGCGGTCTCCCTGGAGGAGCCCATGAAAGGAATAGTATTTTGATGAGTATCATATCATGACTGACTATAGCTCTAGAGTCCCTACATTGAAACCATTCCCTCTGAGGTTTCTGGTTCATGATAACTAATCTGAGAGAGACAAGTTTCAATATTCACTATGTCTATTTTCGTAACTTTGAGGATGTCAGTTCGACCTCAACATCTAGTTTAAAAGGAGAAACTAATAATTCAGTGTGCTCAGCTTTTTCTTTGCTTTCCAGGTAGAACATCAACTTTCTAGCTTTTTTTTTGTAGGTCCCAGAGGCCAGAAATCTAAGTGTTTGTACCCATAATGTCCATTTTCTTCCAGGGAATATCTACACTCTGATTCAAATTTAAATCAGTAATAATGAACTGTCTAAAAAACTGTTAACAAATCAAATGTATACAAGTTCAAATGCTGCTGGCATATCAATATATTAATATAGAAAACAAATACTTGCAGTTTAATGTTTTACTTTGCAATCCAAAAGATGAAACTGCATAATATTTCTCAAAACTTCTGAAATTTTGAATAAAGGTGCTATCAAAGTAAAAAAAGCAGCAAATGTAAAATCAACATTAATAATCAAAATATTGGTATATATTTGAAAAGCATTTATTGATATCAAATTATACAAAAATAAAATATAGGTTTATCACAAAGTAAGCTTCCCACAATAAATCAATAGCATTGAGTTATAAAGCACAAATTATGAAAAAAATGTTTAAACTACTACTGATGTGAATTATCTGTTCTATATTCCATAGTCTCCTCATTCTACAGATGTGAATATGAGGGGACATAAACAAAAAAGTAGTGGCAGAGTATGTTAGAGCTACATGTGTTGTGTCTGACTAAAACGTGTATTAACTGGCATGATGCTGTTGGTAATATGCATCATAATAGCCAAAGAATGTAACAGGACATCAGAATGAAGAAAGAGGTAGTATAGATTTACAGAATAATAATAAGAGAATTTTACATCATATTTTGTGAAAAGATGCTTTTCTATTAACCAGATAAATAAATACAATGTGGAGACAAACATAGAAAGGGAAATTACTAAAATAGTTGAGAGCAGCCCCCATTCTCCAGATAAATAAAGATCTCAGTAGGTGGTTCACTTTTAAAATACATTTTCATTTTCCAATTATGTCTATATCTGTCTAAATATTGGAATAAATCAAAGTAAAACTGAATTTATTTTTTAGGACCAACACACTAAGAACTTGGAAACTCCAACCGCACCTTCAGCTAAACAAACTGAAAATATAATACTTTTTCTAGCTCCTTCAGAAACTTGAGGTCACAGAAATACTGCCCAGAGTAGAATGTTCTCCTTAAGAATAGCCCTGCCTCAAGGGAAACTCTTTCACCAGAGCCTCACTAACTCAAGTTTTCTCGGGAACTGAGGAAATTTGGAGAAATAAAATACTCTATTTTAGTGTCCTGTATGCTCCCCTGATGCCTACAGGGTACACGAAGCTCTTCTGTGAAGCTCACAGCCCTAAGATAGAGGCACACCGAACCACAAGCAAAGCTTAATAATAAACTTAAAGACAAGGAATCACAGTAAAGAAAGCAAAAATATAGCATACAAGGAAATGAACACTTCATGCTGTATATAATACGATAAGTGAAAGTAGGAAAACTTCATTCCAAGCTACACCATATAAAATACAAAGCAACAAATCCCAGAAAGGGTTTGAAACAACAAAACCCTATTTGTTCATGAAGGGAAGTCAGGATGCCACAGAAACGTTAAAAGTATATTTACTGGGGTGTTTTATTTACTTGTCTTTGCACAACTTAATGTAACCCTATCATATGATCCATCAAGTCTTCTCATTGATAGTTTTCAAGAGTTTTAAAACACGCCAAAGTCTGCAAATAGATGAGTACAGCAGAGTTACTGATAATTTTGCCAAAAAGGCAATCAAGATATACTTGAATAGAAATGACAGAAACTGGATCATAAAGCCCAAACTGTTTGCTGTTTCATCTTTTATAGCTACAACTTGCTAACTTACTGGTAGATACTGTAAAATTTTACATTCATACCAATTTAAGATTCTAACTAATGTTAAGAGAAAGATGTCAAAATACCCCTAAATTCTCTCTCTGGATATATGAAAAGCCACTATCTTTATGAATATCTCACAGCAGAACAATGCATTATTCTGCTGTAGAAACTGCCCTAAAGACAAGTGTGTGTGTGTGTGTGTGTGTGTGTGTGTGTGTGTGTGTGTATGAGGGACATTGTCTGAAGTACTCAGTTTTCCATCAATATACAGCAACCCTTGATGTGTTCTCACCTACCAACAATCTTTGAAAATACTTGGAGTAAATTAATAGCACTATAACAGAAAAGAGACAAATCTACTGACATTTGTGGACTTCAATAACTCTCAGTAATTGGCAGTCAGAACATGAAGAAAATGGGATAAAGTTAGCTTGAACAGCATAATCAATCAACAGGCCCAATTGATATTGTAGACTGCTTCACCCAGTAACAGTTGAATGTACATTATGCTTATCTTTAAATGAAACATTCACTAATATAGACAATATGTGTATCATAAAACACACCACAGCAGGTGGAAGAAATAGAAATCATCAAAATTCTGTTTTGGCGAAATAGGTAGATCAGACATTTCTGTAAGTATTAAACATGAAAGTCCAAGAATTAATAATTTTCCAAAATTAAAATATCAGTCCTGGAAAGACATGTGGTTCATTCTATTATACAGAGAAGAGTTATAATCCCCTCCAGAAAATATATCTTAAAAGAAGAGAATGTTGTTAATATATTCTATATAACAAGGCATGGCTTAAGAACTTCACACTAATGAAGACAATGAAACAATATTATTGCAAGAAAGACAAATGTAGAATAAGATCATTTATGCATGTATTCATAAAGATTGAAGAATTTTTAAAAATAATTCATGATATATTGTAGAAAGTTTTATGTACTACAACAATTTGTAATAAATTTGAATATCAATTGATGTAATCAGTGAGGGTATAAGATAAAATGTGATTATTTCAATAGTTAAAGAAAATTCTTTGATAAAATTCAACCAACTTCAAATAGAACTAGTGAGAAAAGTGGAATAGATGAACAAAAACACCATTTTGATGAAGAAGATCTATAACAAAACATCCAAAATGTACAGTTAATGATATATTTTGTAGTGTTATTAAAATGTCCTTTGAAGATCAGAAACAGATAACAGTATTTCAGTACTCCCTCTTATCAGAATTTCTACATAAAGTTATAGTAGGAAAAAAAGGAAACAATAGTTAAACAAACTGCTAAGGAAAAAAAACTAGCCATTTTTAACTAATGAAGAATTATAACAAAACAAAATACTATGTTGTCAGTATTCAAGATTCATCATTGCTCAAAGCATGAATATATAAGTAAAAATAAAAACCCAGAAAAATATACTTCTGTATAATACTATGGATTTCTTTTGTGTCTTTTGGATAATCCTAATGCACATTGTAAATTGAAAGAAGTCCATCTTGAAATTCTACACTGGCTGATTCTGATTCTATGACATGTAGAACTGAACACCATGCAGACAGGAGAATGATCTGCCATTGTCAAGAAAGGAACTCCCAACAGATGAATCTAAAATGGCTGAAAGACACTTAAGGAAATGTTCAACATCCTTAGCTATCAGAGAAATGCAATTAAAACTCCGAGGTTCCATCTTATACCTGTCAATATGTCCATGATCAAAAACACAGCTGACAGCTTATGCTGGAGAGAATGTGGGACAAAGGGAATACTCCTCCATTTCTGGTGGGAGTGCAAACTGATACAACCACTTTGAATATCAGTATGGCGATTTCTCAGAAAATAAGAAAACAACCTACCTCAAAACTCATTGATGGATGAATGGATAAAGAAAATGTGGTACATTACACAAAATGAGTACTACTCAGCGGGAAAAAAAGACATCTTGAAATTTGCGGGCAAATGGGTGGATCTAGAAAATATCATATTGAATAAGGTAACCCAAATCCAGAAATACAAATATAATATGTATTAATTCATAAGTGATTTTTATACATAAAGCAAAGAAAAATCAATTTACAATTCACTTTCCCAGAGAACCTAGGTGACAAAGAGAACCCAAAGAGAGACATACATGGATCTAATCTACATGGGAAGTAGAATAAGAGAAGATCTCATGAGTATATTGGGGGCATGGGGATCATGGGAGAGGGTAGAATGGGAAGAGAAGGATGGGAAGGGAGTGGAGAAAAATATAAAGCTCAATAAAATAATAACAACAGAGAAAGGAAAGTATCAGTGGAAGAGGCAGATATTTGGGACAATTGAATCTATTCTATTTTGTAATGCTTAATAGATAACTGGTATATGATACTATGGTTTTCAGAAATACAGAGTCTTGTTAAATAAGTGTGGAATACTTTATTATAAACCATGAACTGTTAGTGATAATTATCAAGATTGCCTTTCCACTAACCAAAGTATATCAAATAATTCAGTAAAGGAAATTATATGCAGTTTGGTATAATGTATAAATATGTAAACTCAGTGTGCTCACTGCTACATTTTGTTTTTAACCATTTAAAACTTTATGGTGTGCATTATTTTTTAATTAATTGGAAATTGATATCGCAGAACAGTTGACATTTAAATCTATGTAAATAAAAAATATTTCACCAAATATTATCAAGATGAAATAAAAAATTTATAACATATATTAAATCAAGCAAAATAAAAAAATTTAAGGAGAGAAACATATGTGCAACTTAAATTTTAGTTAATTTGAGCAACGATTTTGAAAATAATTACATAAAGTTGGTATAATGAAATCATACAATTAGAGAGGTTATCTAGATTTCTGCTTGACCAACCTGAGGAATATTGACTTAGTATATGATAGATCTATGTGACAATATGATTCATTATATTATTTACTTAAAATTCCTAGGAAAAATTTTGTCTTACAGAAGATCCTGGGTACCTATAGAAGATTATGGACGGAAGTAAAGTTACTATTTAATTTGTTTCACTGGAAGAAATAAGAGATACAAGTATCATTTTCATAAAGAAAACCAGTTTCAGTGGGAATTGTGATGAATGAATAAAACCTTAAAATGTAACAGTTAAGCACCCAGGTAGATATTCACAGGGCAGGAGGATACTTTTAGACAAATAGAATAATTTTCTCACAGAGAAACAGAAAATTATTAGGAAATGAACTTTTAAAGAAAATGGACAAAATCAAAGACCTCTGAACCATGCGATTATCTGGGTTGAAAAAGAATCAAGAAAATGAAAGGAAAGGATTAGGCTGAGACCTTGCATGCAGGGCATGGGATGTGCAACAGCCGGGATAACTATGCCGGGGAATCTGAGTGTCTTTACACTGAAGACGGGCAGGCGGGGAGTGGGGGAGGCTTAAAGTGCATGTCTTGAGTACACGTATAGAACTCATTTTCTCTGTTCACCCCTTGCAGACTCAACCCATGTTTTAGTCTCTGCTTGCTTATATGCATATTTTTCAACAGGAGTGTACTGCTTCCCAAAATGTGTTTTGCATTTTAACAATATCCCTAGCAACACTGACACACTTTGAGTGTCAGGCTCTCCAGAATTAGCTCTTTCTGTTTCAAATCTCCCAGTGTGTATTCCAATTAGCAACATGGCCTAACTGATTCGCATGCTTACCTCTATTTTTATTCTTGGAAGTAATAGAGAAAATATACCTTAAGATTAATTTATGATTCTGAAACTCAGAGTTGCTTTTGAGACACTTAATAAGAGGATTTACTTTTTTTTTCTTATTTTAAGCATAATCCTCAGAGAGCCTCAAGATGGTATTCGGTAAGGTTAAATAGAAATGTACATAAAATGTTGTAATTTTATAAACTATAAGGATATGTACCGATATTCTGCTGTAGATATCCTAAATGGAAGAGATCAAAAATGGATGAAAAATAGGGCCTCATATATAATATAATTTTAAAATATATAATCATGCATAGGTGACAATGTGCTTTTGGATGATACAAATAACACACCCAGGGACTTTCTACATTTTTTTTTCTTACAGATGAACTTCCTCTAACTGCTTTACCTAAAAATAGGTAGGAATCTCCTGTCACCTTTTCCTTCTAATGAGGTTTTGAAAACCATCTGGGGGCAGCTATCTTTTCACCCGAAGGAATCAAATGCTGTCATTCTGCTTCGAATTATGCCCGATCCTTCTCCACTTGTCATTGCCTATCCAATTTTTATTCTATTCATTACAGAATACTTTCTAAGATTACATAGTTGGCTTGAATGATTGATAACTATAAGTTTTTCGTGACTTTATCAGTTAGTCATCATTCCAAATACGTTGTTTTATTATAACTGCTTATATATTCATTTTAAATGCTTATATAATTTATCGTTATATCGACCGTGCCAGCTTATGATGTCAACTTTGATCAAATATAATGGGTATGTTTTAGGAAAGAATGACAGTGTATCTGTTTGGGCCAATGGATGGAATTTTGCTTGTAATAACCCCTTTGACTATCTTATGGTGCTCTTCAGGTTACACTAGCATCAGGAGACCAATTTATCCTGGGGCCCACAATACAAATGGCGGCTTTACTGTCGTGAGCAAACAGAAAGAAATATGAATTAGCTCCAGTACACCATGTACCTGTTAAACAATGCGCAGCTTACTCAATGGAATCATCACTGACGCTGGGTCTTAAGCATTTTATTAGTTAGCGCATGCCCCACTACGCATAGCAATTTCTCATGAGCGAACAAAGATGAAAAGAAGCCGATTGTTACACGTTGACTTGACACTCTGGTAAGCCATATAATGATTTCTCATGGGAAAAGTTTATGCTAAAATAGGTAATTATTAGTCAAAATGTCTCTGGGCAAAAATAAATTACTCTTAGTGTGACAAGGGTTGCTGAGTCAGGTTTTGGGCTTAATAAAATGACTCACTGTTTTATACCAGTTTTTTTTTTTTTTATGATTTACTTAAAGAGTCTGAAATGTTCAGATTTCTTTGTTTCAAACTTTCCTTCCTTTCTAAACTACAACACATGCAAGTTAACCACTCTTGCAAAGACACCTTTGAAACAGGTAAAAGACTTGATGAAACTAGACATTTGAGCCACTTCTAAAGCAGTTTTAAATTCCTTAGTAAAAAAGAAAAGTCTCATTAGGAAACGATCGTTGTTTCTGAGCTGCCTTATGCAGGCATTCTTAGGAATTAGTCTTGTTTGACATTCTGTTCATCATCAGTTTACTTAGTCTGGTGCATTTGAATTTATCAAATAATCAGATTACCATAATATGTAGAATGTAGAGCAACTGTTTGCTAGACCGTAATATGAATGACACCTGGTCCAGTTCTTGAGACAACCTCTATTCCCAACTGAAATTTCATGAGGAGTTCTTATTGTCTTCAGTCTTACTGAAATTCTAATTAAATTCCGGCTAAAAATCACCATCACCCTTTATGCTCTTCTTAGAGAATTCCAAGACTTGTGTGACACACATCTCTAACTTTGTTTAAATTCCTCTGTCAAGATAGTTCCCAAGGCCTAAGATGTCCATGCTGAAGTTTAGATACACGGTAACCATGTTCTTAGTACTAGCGTTCTCTATTAGTGTCTTACAGAAAGCAACTCATAGGAGGAAGATTCATTTTGGCTCACCATTTCAGACGAACTATTTATTATGGCAGAAAAATCTCATTAGAGCATTTTAGCTAGAGGGACAGCATGTGTAGTATGCTACTAATATCAAGAAGGATCATGAAAAGAATCAGGGGCAGATATAACTTTTAAAATCCCAACACTAGCTTTTTACTTTTACCAGCTTGCCCCCAAATCCTCAACGTGTATGATCAAAAATAGTCCACTCTCTAACAACAATTACCCAGAACATAAACCTTTTATGGCCAGTTGAGATTCAAACCAAAATACTCACCGCAAAACTGGTGTTGAGAGAATGCTGCTATATTAATTTATTTATTATTGGGTTTGTTTGTTTTAATGCTTAGGAAGGTAAGTATTTCTTGTGTGAGTTTTGTTCTTGTTATTATATACGTCATATTGTAACATTATTAACATGCTATATATGGCAATAAAATATTCTGAAAAAAGAAATTCAAAGTAGAAAGAGTTTGGTAGACCCACCTAATCAAGACAATTCCTCATTAATATTACTTGTCCATATTGTGTTAAAAGGAAAATTCAATGTAACCATTACACTAACTCATATTTCACTGAAGTACTGAATGATGTGCATTAATTGAACTGGATAATTTTAGTTTGTGTTTCTTTGATAATTTTAGAAATTTCTCCACAGAATTTGGTCTCTCTTTTCAATGTTTCAGCGCATTTCATTGGAACTGTACCCACTTGAGACGCACAGCCAGACAGCTGCTCCACATTTTGCTTAATGTTTTGTTTCATTGCTTGTGTTCCAAATGTACCGATTTTTAAATCACTTTCCCTTCCTTGGGAACATCTGCTATTCTTTCTTTTCATGTTCTAAAATGTATTAATTTGTCTGAGCAAGAGTTTTTTCCTGGTTTGGACTATCGCCAAGTCTGAAGTTTATTTTAATTTGAAAACAGTGACTTGGAAACTATAGTTATTTATGATTAAATGTGCTTTTGCAAGTTACCTCACATTCTGGGACAGCTAAAACAAGATTGCAAAGAAGTATGATTATATTGGAGAATAAAATCTCTTAAAGTCACAGAGTCATCGCATCTTATTTCTCTACTTTTCCTCGTATATTACAAAATGATTTGGCAATGTATTTAAAACTATTAAAGTTCTTTTTATTTTTCGATTACTTCATAATCTACCTAGTGAATTTGGTCAGCCCCACTCCCCTTTTTCCTCTACTCTAGCTCCCTCTATCCTCCACTGCTTTTCTCCTCTATTTTAAAACCCATTGAGTCTATTTACTATTGTCTATATGTGCATTGGTGTAGGGCCAGCTACTGAATACCCTCATATCCCTGAAGAAAACCCACTCTCCTTCTCCCAGAATCCATCAGCTGCCAGCTCCTAAACTAGCCCTGAAATTTAATCCTTGATCCATGTAGAGATTTTGGCCAGTTTCTTGTTGTGCAAGTCTTGCATGTGCTGTCACAGCCCCTAGATTGACACTTTAAATTTCATATATTATATATATATATATATATACATATATATAATTTCTGCAAATGAAAATCACAGGTCAGTATTCTGATTTGCCTTTGTAAAAGCGTGATGCTTTCCTTCTGTGCTTTTGAGTGTCCTTTCTTTGCTTTCTTCTTAGCATTATTTACATGACTAATAGAGAAGTTCATTTCTGTTCCCACTCCTTGACTGATCTACTGTCTCCTGCAGTCAGATGTAAATATCTTTCCCAAGGTACAGGACATTTTTAGCTATTATTTTATCCAAGTGTTTTTGTTATGCCTTTTAAATTATATTGTAGTTTTCTATTATGAATCAGCTGTTGGTAAAATTTAATAACTTAATAGTCAATCATAATCTTAGGATTTTTCCCGGTTCCCACCACTTTTGTGTCCAAACTGCTGCAGTAACCCACACACAATTTGTTTTGTGGAAACCTTTTTAGTTACAACACAGTTTGCATGTGTATCACACTTGGACTTCCACTGAGTCAGATAAGAGGAGAGGACACAGGAATCTGGAGGTATATAAATAGGGATTCCCAACTTTCAGTACCAGCACCCTTTTCCCTTTCTGATGCCCAACTCCCAGAGGCGCTCATGAGCCTGTCACATCACTGATACACATTGTTGGAGAGGCACCATCTCTTGACCTCTCCAATGCATTGTCTGACAGTGTACACTGATACATTTTTCTAGTCACCCATCTCATTGAGAAGCTGTTCTCCACGTCCATCTCGAGCTGTAGAGAAACTAGTTAATGCTGTTGGCTTCTAATACAGTGTTAGTTCCTTGTGGCTTTTATTTCTTGAGCACAAGTTCTGCTCCTTGGAATCGATTGTTACAAATTCACTGCTTTTCTATCAGAGAGATTCTCTCCTCACAGATCTAACATGTTGTAAATTTCTGCCTAGGACTCATTTTTCAGGAAGGCTTTAGAGTTATGCAAAATTTAAATTCCTCAAATACATGTCTCGCAGGATATCTTCTACTTTTCTTTGTCTATAATTATCTCAATTCTCCCTACTTTCCCCACTAGTCTTCCTAAGAGCTAATATCGTCTATGTTAATTAATGCTGATAGGTATTGTTCCTAATACAGTAGTTATCGTATAATAACATCAAAACAATTTTAACTAATGAAAAAGCCATCATAGCAATATTATGCAAATATACAATATATGAAATACAAATATTTCCCTGTCTATCAAGCTTAATTATAAAAATTAAATACCAAAATTATAGATCCTCTAATATATTTAACTAATTCCAATATTATTGAAATTTCACTTAATTTCAGAAAGCCTTATTCAAATACCAAGAACATTCCTTCCATTAATCTCAACACCACTCTCAGAATTTATATTACAATAATTAACATCATCTATTTGTATGCAGTTGTTTTGTATCCATGTTAATTTCTCTTTATTGGGTATCTATAAGAGGGTGATAAAAAATCATCAGAGATATGACTCATGCATTAGTAGTAGATGGAATACTGAATCAGATATATATCAATATTTCTAAGCTGTATATAGATACTCCAAGTGGTCAATAGGGCATTCAGTAACTAGTAAACTACAATTACTATAAAATAATTAGTTTAATAAAATAACAAAATTATTACTTACGTTTTCCCAAATAGTTTGATGCATCATTTGTTTCTGTAAGTGCAGATATGTCTTTGGATTCTTCCCTGAATGTCCATTCACCTCCTGTGATGCTCAGCATACTTCTCATGTTCAAATTGGCCTGGTCAGCACACTGTGCACTCCTGGTGCTTTCTCTTCTTCAATGTGAAATTATTAGCTGTAAATCAAAGACATAGTTTCACGTATTCATAATGCCTTGTCTTTATTCTGGGAAGTAGAGAGATCATAGTGCCTTCTGACAGATTGTCGGGATGACACAAAATTCTAATGGCTTTAAATGCCAAAAAAGACCAAAAACAAAAACAGGAATATATAACAGAAGTCATAGAAACACAGCAAAAAGCAAACTCTGTTCTTGGCAAACCAGGATCTTCAGTGGCTAAAGGAATTATTGCGTCTGTCCATCTATGTAATTCCTCTTGATCTGTAGCTCTGGACTTGATTCCTACTCATTGTTTTTGTCTAGTTCAGGACAGTGCTTTATGGTTCCTTCATAAATCTTTATTCTAAATACTCCAAGTCAATAAATCTACATAAGCTTTATGTTCAAAAAGTAAACAAGTGAGGACAAATATTCTGAATGAAAAAGTATAATATTAAGTTGAAAACAAAATATGTATATACTCATTGCTATATGTTGACATGTATAAGATATATATTGTACACATATTAGATTTTAATTATGTGCATAGAAAGATACACATAAATACATCAATGCAAAATGAGAGATCTACAGGTCCCATTTCAAAGGAGGGTTGTGTTTTTATGAAGAGATACTGTGTATAGCAAAGAGACATATCCCCTAATATTATATGTACTTCTGTATTTTTCCATTTTCCTTTATACATTATTAAAATGTTAAAATTACAGATAAGACAATCCAGAAAAGTACACACATATATATTCAAATATTAAAAACATACACAAATACTTCATTATGCATGCAATATAGTTGTTTTGTTTGTTTCACACTTAATGACTACATATTCATTACTGTCTTAGAGGTATATTCAATCAATTCCCATTAAATTTAAGGCTTACTCCATGAAATAGAACCTATATCTAACTCTGCCAATAAACAGACCATTTAGTCATCAGCCTAGCGGAAACCCTACTACTATTTATTCTGCTAAGTAAATAGAGAAATAAAATGACTTCTAATGATATATTCCAATATCTATAAATCAGTACAACACTCAAACCTCATCAGAGAATCTTTCCCTTGTGGTAGATGGTAATTAACATAAAGAGCCACAACTGGACATATGCAGAGAGTGAGAGTCTTTGGACCACTCCGCCCTATATAGGATATCTTTATCAAATCCCAATTCCACAGGGCTCACGGATCTCTGCAGAAGGCGAGGCAGAAAGATTGTAAGGCACAGAGGTGGTAGACTACAGAAAACAGTATCATCCAATTATTGCTGATACCTATGTGAACTTGCAAAGGCTGTGAAATCATGCACAAAACCGGCATAGGTTCACACAAGAATGTCCCAGCTTAGATAAGAGAAAATGTATACAAAGTCCCACACAAAATTATCAGGCTATCTGTTATGCCTATTGGAGGAGGAAAAGTCAGTTTCCTTCAAGGTAGTGGCACTGTGTATATCAATCACACTCCAGTGCATGCTCCATGGCCAGGGGGAGTACTCAACCCACAACAGACCTCATGTTTGTTGTTGATGTTTTTGTTGTTGTTGTGTGGGGGTGATGGTGGTGGTGGTGGTGATGGTGGTGGTGGTGTGTGTGTGCGCGTGTGAGTTTTTTTGTGTTGGTTTGTTTTGGTATTTTTGTCTTATTGTTTTTGTTTTGACATCTGTGTGCTTTTTTGCTTTATAGTGTTTTTCTTTAAGAGAGAAGGACAGAGATAATATAGAGAACATGTGAGAACATGTTGAGTGGATAAATATGCGAGGATCTGGGAGGATTTGGAGAGGTAAAAGAACGTGCTCAAATTATATTGTATGCAAACATATTTCAGTTAAAAACATGGAAGAATTTAAAATTGCAGTTTGACTAAAAAAATGACCAAAACAAAACAGTGGGAAAAGAAATTGTGTATATTTAAGGTTAGTCTCATTATAGAGAACCTAAACAGCTTTGGCAGGACCTAGGAAGTGTGCTTTAAGGAGACCCCCTAGAAATGGAAAAATCTAGGTTGTATAGATGAAATCATTTAACAGATTTTCATTTAAAGAAGTAAATGCCTCTGGGGTACAGTATTCCAATAACTGTGCCCTGGAAAATGTTTACAAAGATTCAGCAACCTCAATTGAATGTGTCATTGATGTGGGAGAGTCTTCTGTTTGAGTTGATTTCATTGGCTAATAAAGAAACTGCCTGGCCCATTTGATTGGCCAGTCCTTAGGTGGGTGGAGTAGACAGAACAGGAAGAAGGAAGTGAGGTAGATGGCTCAGTCAGATGCTACGCCTCTCCTAAGTTAGACAGACTGCCATGCCTCTGCTCAGAAAGAGAGACGCGATGAAGCTCCAGCCCAAGATGGACGTACGCTAGAATCTACCTGGTAAGGCACCACTTTGTGGTGCTACACAGTTTATTAGATATGGGTTAGACAAGATGTGAGTAAGAGGCTGAAAATAATGGGCCAGGCAGTATTTAAAAGAATACAATTTGTGTGTTGTTATTTTGGGGCATAAGCTAGTCAGGAGGCTGAAAGCAGGGTGGCGGGAAGCCAGCCCACAGCTCCACACTACAGAATGGCACCCAACGTGGATAACTGAATCCACAGAAAGCCTGAGAAAGCTTGGGAAAGACTAGAGTAAAGCATGTGTTCTTGATAACAGCAATTTCTCGGGTCTGAGCAAGCGCTCTCATCTAAGAGAGGCTTCCTGACTCAGCTTTAGCTGCAAAACCGTGCAGCTCTTTTAAGAGGTCCTGCCACGAAACACTTAAATGGTGTTGATGAAAAGCTGAATGTGTGTTTTTTGTTTTTTAGCCGTAGCAGGAAAAAAAGCTGTGCCGTTTTAAAATGCCAGCTTTCTGGGCCATCCTGCCAGGGCAAATTCTGACTCTTTCAAGCAGGCAGTCCTGACTACGGAGCTTTGGTGTGTTGTTTAACACTGTTGCAGCTTGCTTGCTGGCAGGGACCTTGAACCGCCACAGAGTTGTGATGATAAACATGGCTACAGCTGGTACCTCTGCCACGAGGCTGGAAAGCTAAGGAATGGGCTGGATCCAGCCGCCAAAGTCACGGCTTTAGTCCTACTGATATTGTTTGGTAAATTAAAGACTCATGTGGTCAGAAAAAGAGAAATATACAGTGAAGAAAGATTCAAAGACAAAGAAAACCTCTAAATGTTTTACAGTGTGTTAAAAATATACGCAAGCTAAAGGTTAAAGTTCTTAGGGTAAAAAAGGAAGAAAGAAAGTAGTTGGGTGTGATAGTACACACCTTTAATCCCAACACTTGAGAGGCAAAGGTAGATTGACCTCTGTGACTTCAAGGTGTGGCAGGACACACCTTTAATCCCAATGCGTGGGAGGCAGAGACAGACAGATCTCTGTGAGTTCAAGGTGTTGTAGCACACACCTTTAATCCCAGCACTTGGGAAGCAAAGACAGTGGATCTCTGTGAGTTCAAGGACAGCCTGGTCTAAAGAGTTATTCCAGGACAAAGATATAAAGAGAACCTGTCTCAAAAAATAAAAGTAAAAATAAACGAAATAGAGGTTAAAATAAAGCTGCACAAAGATGGAAAATAAACAGAGAATCTTGATACTATATGCTATTGTGCTCTCTTTGAATTGTTTGAATGCTGAGGAAGGAGCAACAGCTGCTAAAAGATATTTGTTTATAAATGCTGCTGAACTAATCCAAGATAGATATTTTGAAAATACTTTCACTTCAGAATTTGGATCTAAGGATATGATACTTTGGAAAAGAGATTCTTCTTTTATTTTTACAGAAAATGAGACCCTATGGATTGCATCTATCCCAATATGGTATGATAGATCACGGCCTCCTGAAAGGTTGCTGTGAACAACTTCAGAAAATTACTTCACTCAACTGATGACTGAGATGAACCTGGCACACAGGTTATACCATGAAAGATTTGATTAACAGCGTCCCCATTCAGCAGGAAGCAGTTTGGAGAGAAATAACTGCGCCCATGTTCCCAAATATTGTTTATAAATGCTCTTTTACATTTAAAGGGGGATATGATATATATATGAATAATTTGCATTGGTATGGATTTTAAGGTCAATTTTGTTATATGTATATGTATTTTTGATACTGATTAAGGTATTGTGATTGTGTAGTTCATTTTAAAAATGTAATGTATAGTTAAGAAATATAGGTTGTTAATGGATAATCATCGATAATAGTAAAGCTTATAGTCATGTTAGTTAGATTTTCTAGATATATAGAGATATATTTCAGTTAGATAGACATTCTTCAAATCTTTCAAAGACTACAGAATATTCCACTTAAATGTTTTAATAACTTAAGGCTTTTCATGACAATGAGACACGTCTGCTCCTGGCAGCACCAATCTACTTCAAGAAGATGATGGGCATCGAAGAGGATCCTTATGGAGTTTGGTAGCAATTTGGGCAAGAAACTGCTCTTGCCTGGACTGTTGCAGAAACTGGACTCAAAGAACCCACAGAGAGAGGACTGCTGAACTTGCCTAAAGGTGAGATGATTCTTTGGGGTTCCTGACTCATGAAAGAGTCTGCGAGACATTCTGCAGGACACAGCAGATACTGACTGAACTGCCTTTGAAATTTCCTGCTTCATGGAAACGTCTGCTGGAAACTATGGGCCTGTAGGCCGAAGATGGATGCCCCAACGGTACAGAGGAACTTTGGGTGACTGTCCAAGCAGCGAGATGTCTCTGTGATTTCTAGAGTTTTGGAAGTAGCTTACTTCTTGTTCACCTAGGTAATATTATATCCTTCTGGAGTCTTTGATGGAGTTGAAGAATGGATAGATAGTTATAGTTTTCCTTAGTTATGATAAAAGATAAAGTAGATATAAATATTGTAACTATAATTCTTGCTTGATAACTGTTTTGTTATATGTAATTTTGCTATGTTAAAGTTAAAGCCTTCTTTTTATTGTTTAAACAGAAAAAGGGGAAATGATGTGGGAGAGTCTTCTGTTTGAGTTGATTTCATTGGCTAATAAAGAAACTGCCTGGCCCATTTGATTGGCCAGTCCTTAGGTGGGTGGAGTAGACAGAACAGGAAGAAGGAAGTGAGGTAGATGGCTCAGTCAGATGCTACGCCTCTCCTAAGTTAGACAGACTGCCATGCCTCTGCTCAGAAAGAGAGACGCGATGAAGCTCCAGCCCAAGATGGACGTACGCTAGAATCTACCTGGTAAGGCACCACTTTGTGGTGCTACACAGTTTATTAGATATGGGTTAGACAAGATGTGAGTAAGAGGCTGAAAATAATGGGCCAGGCAGTATTTAAAAGAATACAATTTGTGTGTTGTTATTTTGGGGCATAAGCTAGTCAGGAGGCTGAAAGCAGGGTGGCGGGAAGCCAGCCCACAGCTCCACACTACATGTCATTATCCATATGCTGCTGAATTTGCAAGCGTACAACAAAGTTATGGAGTCATGGAGATGTCCCTTAAGATTTTAAGCAAAACCCGGGAAAGGTTCCTCCCGCCTCTGATGGAAACAGATACAGAGATCCAGAGTCAGACAATAGGCGGAGTGAGACCTTGGAACACTCAGACCTAAATAGGGTATCTCCATCAAATCCCTAACCCAGACATAATCTCCAAATAATAACCACTAAACAAATGAAATTTTAGTTTAATCAAAGGGAGATTTACTGGAGAAACAGACTATTCTTTTGGAAAGGTCACTTGCCCTTCTGTATATAAACAACAAAGAATGAACTCATGGCATCTATTGGTTTATTGTCTCATAATGCCCTGTCATGGATTTTCCTTTGTTATTTTTTTGATTTTTTGTTTGTTTTATTGTTTTAAAATTTTTTTCTTATTTTTTATTTCTAATTATCTAATTATATATATTATATATATATTAGTCTCTCTTTTAACTTATAGTTCTATCGCTTATATATTTAGTATTTTTATGGGATTCCTGAGGTTGTGAACAAATGGGTGTCTGTCTCTGGTATCTGTCTGTGCATTTTTTGGCTCTTTTCCTTCTGTTCATTTGTCCTATTCCAATGTGTTAGCTTATTTTTTTCATTTTATTTCTATCCCTTAGAACCCTGTTTGCTGTCTAATGAGGTACAAAAGAAGGCAGATCTGGATGTGAGGGGCAGTGGGGAGGAAATGGGAGAAGAAAAAATCCATATTTAATAAAAGAAAAAATCTCCTTCCAACCTTACCAGCGTCGTTGGCAAATGATTCTACCAACTCTAAAATAGCATAAACTCTTAAATTATAATATAATTTGTATTGTAAAAGAGCTTCTATGAGTGAATGATATTACCGTATTTTCCCAAGATATGTCCTTTATTACTAGCTTTTCCCGAAAAGGAAGCTAGAACCAGTCATTGAAGCCCAAACAAGTTATTGAGCTTATATCATAGCAACAGAGCTTAACACACACATAGCATGAATATGAATCATATCACACACATACCCCGAATGCATGGAAATTCCCATACTTAAGAACAACAATAGTTTTTTAATTAAGAATACAAGGTCCCCTTAAGACTTTCTGTCACATGTAAAGACATAGATATTATTTGGTATCTGTCTGATAATTGCTAACACACAGTATCTAAAGATATTATTAAGTCACTTCACTTTAAACATATTTTGGGGTTATTGAACTTTCAATAATAATTCAAACCACATAATTTTGCTGTTTCTTATAGGTAACTACAGACCTGAATTCTATTAGATTGGCTCTGTATTTGATCCTGTGATAAGAGTAGAGGATAGATATAGGTTCAATGTCTTTTCTATTACTAAAGTATTAAAAATAATCTTAAGTTTTTGTCTTACCTTTTCTTTTATTTTACATTATTTATTTTCTCTCTCCCTTCCTTCCTCCCTCTCTCCCTCCTTTTCTCTCTCTGTGCATGTGCATGCTGGTGCACCTCTGTACACATAAGGGTATTGCTTTTCTTTTACTGTGGACCTTTCTGGAATTTTGTCAGGCTTGGTGGCAAGCCAATTGCTAGCCCAGTATTTCTATCTTCATGCACACATTTTATCCAAGCTTCTAGAGTGTCTATAAGTTCTTTTCATCTCATGTTTTGTTGCACCCAATTCCTCTAAAGCTGTCCTAACTCAATAGTACTATTGTTGATGATGTAGAATTGAACCCATGTGTTTTAGATTTATATATTTCTCTTTATCTGTTTGACAACAGTTTCATAGATTTTCTAGATCTGATTTTTGTGGGGGAGGCTGCTAGCGTGCTGCAGGGGGAAGCAATGGTGGGAAGCCAGTAAGTGTGAGCTCTTACCCACACTGGGGCACCAGATGTAGGAGAAAGAGAATAAATTAATCCCACATTAACTCAGAATTAAGTGTTACAAGGGGTTCTTTATCTAAAGGGGACTTACAGATTGCAGTGCTCTGCATGAATGGGGAACAGGAACTAAATCCAGCATCCAGGTGTGAGAGAAGAGAGAAAGCAGGCACTCAAGTGTGCATCTTTTTGGTACCAAAGACATCACCCAACCTGATCCAGCCTCTCAAAGGTCATTGGCTAAAGGAGG